>NC_043002.1:76184608-76194608 GCF_006345805.1 Octopus sinensis
TGTTTGTTTGTGTATGTGTGTGTTACACCGATGCTTGACAACTGTTGTGCTTATCTCCAAGTAACTTAGCGATAGAATAAATACCGGGCTTTTAAAACATATAAGTACTGGAATCGATTCATTCGACTAAAAATTCTCCAAAGTGGTGCCCCAGTATGGCCGCAGTTTAATGACTGAAGAAAGTAAAAGTTGAAATAAAACTGACATAGAATTCTTCGGGAGGTGCTGTGAAGAAAGAAACCACTGACATGCGAAAGAATTCATATAAATTGATTTAGCTGTTTCAGTCATTGAACCACGACCATGCTGGGGGTACCACCTTGAACAAATCGAACTCAGCACTTTTTTCTCTCTCTTTAAAGCCTGCTATCTTATGTTTGTCTCTCAGCGGTGTTTGCGTGTTTGTTTACGTCCCCTGTAACATAGCAGTTCGGCAAGTGACACCAATAGAATAAGGGATCAGACTTCAAATAAGAAAACAAAAAAAAAAATACAAAAAGAAAGAATGGACATGTACTGGGGTCGATTTCTTCTACGAAGTCGGTAGCCCAGCAATGACGGCGTCCAATGTCAAAAACAAGTAAAAGATACAAGGCAAAAGATTAATAAAGGGGTGTTTAGTAGTAAAAAAGGATGCGAGTCACTGGTTTATACATATGCAACAACATGAACAGAGATATTTCTAGCTTTTAGTCCTCAGCTAATCTCCTCTATGGATAGTTGTATCAAATCGCAATATTACTTTGATAAATGTTCTATACAAAATCAGTTTGGTAGACAGTTTTCATTTGACAGCAAGTATTATGAAGAATATGATAAATCTAAAATACGCCCAGCATTAAAAGTATTAAACAGATATATGATTGCACTTTTTTTTAATGAATTATGCATATAAGTAAATTACGTTTGGTACTAAATATCACTACACAATATAAAGGTGAACGTATGCATACAAATACATATATATAACTACATACAAATACATACGTCTTCATAACTGACTCAATCTAGCTATTTATCAATCTAGCTAACAATCTAGCTACCCATATACACACACATATGTATTTATATATCTACGTACATATGTATATGTATATATATATTATATAATATTATATATATATATATATATATATTATATATATATATATATATGTATATATATCTTTATATATATACATACATGCATATATATATATATATATATATAATATATATATATATATATATATACTTAGATGTATATAAATATATATGCACACATATATATATACTTAGATGTATATAAATATATATATATATCAGAAGATTATGCATGTATGCCTGTATGCATATATATATAGATATATATATATTATATATATTATATATGTATGTATTCTTGTATGTAATGATGAGACTAGAGTCTCGTATTTCATATATTCAACTTCCCATGCTTTAAATGGTGTTTTGTTTTGCTTAATTTTTTTTTTTTTTATTCTTTTCGTATTTTTACGTCTCCATCTGAGTTCTAACGAACAACTCAGCTTTAATATAAAACGGTTTTAAAAATTGAATACATATTCTTGGCTGAAAATTAAAACTTATCAGTAAGCAGTCTTTCATGTAAGCATTTTAATCATTTTTAATAAAAATTTTTGGAAATATATGCACATTATTTTTCTGCTTTCTCACAAGTTTTAATTCAATTCCGCCTGTAATTTAATTCGCTGTTTTGGTTTGTTTTCTTTATATATTTCGATATTACTGACATGTTCCATCATTCTATGCCTTTTCCCCCCTCGCTCTCTCTCTATCTATCTTTCTCTTTTCTTTCTTTCTTTCTTTTTTCTTTCTTTCTTTCTTTCTCTCTCTCCTTCAGTTCTATTCTCATTAGACAGTCATTGAAGCTAAGTTGTGATATTTTTTTGTTGAAAAATATGTAATAAATAAAAATAACTACCACAACAAAGAAGACTGCATATGTAAAAATGGCTACCTTACATAAAAGTAAATTTTTTTCAAATTTTTAGTTGTTTTTTTATTTGACAAAAAGGAAATAATTTAATTAAGTTTTATGTAACTAATGTCTAGTTAAACGCTATAAGTACAGGGCAAATTAATAATAATGATGATAATAAAAATAACAATAATAGTTATAACAACAACAACAACGACCGTAATGATAATATTAGAAACAATAACGATCGTCATCAGTGTTATCATCATCATCATCACCATCGTAGGCGTCATCGTCGTAATCATTGCAACTCTGAAAATGAAATATTATGACACATCTAGTGAAATTAAAGCTAATAATGACATGTAAGTTTTGCAAATACACAGGCAATTGTAAAGGAAATTAAGAAATATAAAATAAAATAAAAATTTAAAAAACTACAATTTCCGAGAGGTAACCTACTCTTTGAAAATTCTAATGTACATTGAGAGATACTTTCTGAATATTTTGTGTATTATTATTTTATTATGTATTTAAATGGGAAAAAAATAAATAAAAAATGATAATAATAAATTAGACGGAATTGTGGGATAGAAAATAAAAAAAATATATATAATGTAGAAAACGAATAGAAATCATTTCTGAAAGTGCATACACAGAAAATTATGTAAACTCTTACATGATGTGTGTGCATGTGTGTGTATATATATGTATATAAATATACATATTTATATATATATGTATGAGCATGTGTGTGCACGTATGTGTGTGCACATGAAACATATAAATATATTTTAGCATTTATACATATTTTTTTTACATATGCACCTATGTTATATGCCTGTAATTTATGAATGTTAGCATATATGAGTGCGTGTATATATATATGTATATATATATATATATAATATATATATGCATATGTGCGTATGTATGTTTGCATATATATATATATATATATACATACGTATATATGCATGTATATATATAAATATATATATATATATCTCTTTGCATTTGCGTATGTATGTTTGTGTGTATATATATATATACATATATATATATATTGTGTGTGTGTGTGTGTGTGATGTGTTGTGTACATTTGAATTCGGAAAGAAAAATACTCAATGCAAAATTCTTGCTCATTTTTTAAAGGAGGGAGCGTTGTTTCTTTTGTAAGTGTTGTTGCAGTGCTGTAATTATTCTCCATTACTACTTTAAGTTTTGTGAGTGGTATTTATATGTACCATTATGCATACACACACACACACATACACGCACACACACACACATGCACACACATATATATAAATATATATATTTATGTACATGTATATGTACATATGTATCTATCTATCTATCTACCTATCTAGCTAGCTAGCTAGCTTTCTATCTATGTAGCTATCTATTTATATATGTGGAGAACCGCTTTTAGATATTATATTAAAAACACACCTACGTTCATGTTAAATCTCTCTTTTAATAGGGTTTTCCCGTATTAGCATATAATCCAATTGCAGTGTACTTGAAATAATAAAGTTCTTACATCCATTTATATAGATGTTTCCAGACTATCTAAGCCTCATTAGCAGGATATTAGCTGCTCTTCCTCACTGATATAAGCAGCTTTAATTTATGTTAATTTTACCTCCAGAATTTTAACCTTAGATTTCCACGTCGCCAGGCACGTATTTTGGCCCAAGCGTATTTAAATAGATACTAGCCTTGTATTTATACACATCACAGCTTAATATGACCGCCTCATAATATTTCTTTCAGCTTCGCGCTGTGATAGAGGTATTATTTTTATAATTAATCGTCCATTTTGTTGCGAATTCTATATAGTATAAATGTTCATTATGTTTTCTATATATCATTGTTTTATGGTGTTTGATGTAGTATGCTTCATATGTTTCTTATTGTAGATACATAGTGAGTCTACGAGAGAATGTTGTACACATATGGACATAGCAGTTATAAATATAAATTTTACAGTTCTCCTTATTACAATCGTATTCACGAATTATGTTGCTTATTTGTAGATTGTTTTCAGGTTTACATGTTCAAGATTCAAGAAACGGGACGAATACCGCAAAAGGTACAAGCTACTGTTTTAACGAATCTAATAATTTGCTACCAAGAAAGGAATATGGAGTGCTTAACCAAACACTACAAGCGCTACAAAGCCAGCATACAGACTAATATACCCAGCTATGAGCTTGAAAATACCTGATAACGTAAACTAAACCGCTTTCAGAAATTTGAAATAACACCAGATTACAACTATGGAATTACCCCCAGCGCAATACATGACTTAGAAATACGTAAGGCGGCGAGCTGGCAGAAACGTTAGCACGCCGGGCGAAATGCTTAGCGGTATTTCGTCTGCCGTTACGTTCTGAGTTCAAATTCCGCCGAGGTCGACTTTGCCTTTCATCCTTTCGGGGTCGATAAATTAAGTACCAGTTACGCACTGGGGTCGATGTAATCGACTTAATCCGTTTGTCTGTCCGTGTTTGTCCTCTCTGTGTCTAACCCCTTGTGGGTAGTAAAGAAATAGGTATTTCGTCTGCCGTATTTCGCCTGCCGCTACGTTCTGAGTTCAAATTCCGCCGAGGTCGACTTTGCCTTTCATCCTTTCGGGGTCGATAAATTAAGTACTAGTTACGCATTGGGGTCGATGTAATCGATTTAATCCCTTTGTCTGTCCTTGTTTGTCCCCTCTATGTTAAGCCCCTTGTGGGCAATAAAGAAATAAGAAATACGTAATTTAGAAATATTGGTTTCAAATTATTTTGGCACCAGGCCAGCAAGTTTGGGGGAGTAAATCATTCGATTAGATCGACCCTAGTGCTCACTGGTATTTACTTCATATACTCCGAAAGGATGAAAGGTAAACTCAGAATGTAAAAACGGACGAGATGCTTCTAAGCATTTTATCCAGCGTGCTAACGTTACTACCTGCTCGCAGGCTTAACCGATAAAGTAGTATTAACTACACAAATATATTTAAATTCTCCCAGTTTGATATTGCCCAAATATATCTGTACATTTCGAAGCTTCTACTCACCGGGGATTGGAATTTATATTACGCATTGTGATATTAAAGATAGGGATGTCGATATACTCTTGTACTCTTGAATATCACCGGTTCCCAACAGATACCAATAATCCATTTCGATGGATTTCTTTGATGAGACACAAAGTTGCGATCTATGCGGATTATTTATTCTGCATAGGCTTAAATCTATATTTAAGGAGTTAACTATAGGCCCATGCAAAAATTACTCTCACCAATCTCTATGAGCATAAATAGAGATAATCTGGACAAACTATTGAGAGATTAGCCCGGATTCGGCTGTGAAGCTAAGAATATCACTTTGCATCAACGTGGTTTCGTGTTCATTCTCACTACACAGCATCTCATGCAATAGTCCTCTACTATGTCTTGTGAGTGAATTTAGACTGAAACTGTACTGAAGTCTTCCGCCAAATGTTTGTATGAAATTATCTGTGAGTGTCGGTTTGTGTGTGTGTGTGTGTGTGTGTGTGTGTGTGTGTGTGTGTGTGTGTGTATGTGTGTGTGTGTGTGTGTGTGTGTGTGCATGCATGCAGGTGTATGTGTGTGTGTTTGTGTGATGGCCGTAGTACAGTGACTAAAAGGAAAAACATTTTTAGTACTTTTAAAGAACTAGGAGTTGATTTCACAGTAAGTACAAAGAGAGTTAATTCTATTCACGTTATATATACATCATAACACAAATAAAAACAGAACGTAGTGAGAGCAAAACTGAATGTTCATCTACATTGAGACGAGTTCCAACTACTCTCTCTAAATCTTTCAAAACCATATCAACAATATTAATAGGTTCCTCTGTGTGCTTTCGTATAAATCAACACTTGATATAGCTTCACTCAGCTGTAGCAATGTTCCCGAACAGTAAGTATGTAGAAAAAGAAATTTATTGTCAAACCTGAACGAGTTAACGAAACTAAAAACCTTATAATTCTAAGAGGATCGTAATTTGGTTTAAATATCCGTACAATCTGAACATGAAATTACAGACGATGTCCTAAATTTAGTTCTGAAATATTTATTTTCCTAAATGTTTCAAGCTATTTACCGAGAAAAAAATCAAAAGTTATTCATCAAAAAGGTACAGCATAGTATAGGTATCATATCAAGATCAGATGATGATCAAGGTGTACTACTCTGGCTGGGCCTTCTCCATCGCCTTGACGTGATACATGTTGCCCATCATAAACATTAGCCCCTTAAAGTTATCATGTGACGGGGTGGTTCTCTTGGCCCTCAAAATATCTTTGCCAGTAGAGAATAGGTGCTCAGCTGCAGCACTGGATATTATAGTGGTGTTATACTTTGTGAACAGGTCGATCAAAACCTGCCCACTGAACAAGGCGACTTCAGTCAGGACCCCCTTCGCGACGGCCTCCGGACAGGTTTTCACCAAGTTCTGCGCCTTGGACTTCAGTGACCTGTGGCTCCTGCTCTCCCGCAACCGAGTGACGTTGCTGAAGAAATCACCTTCTTCATCTTCATTGCTGGTAATACTGCTTCCCTCCTCATTGGTCTTCATTAGGGCTGTCTCTACGACAGTCTCCATGGCGTTTGTTACTCTGCTAACCTAGCTATTATTATACTGCTCCAGCCAGAACAGGCGAAACTTGGGGTGGGAGGCAGCGGCTAGCTGGCACTCCAGATCTTCTTGTAGAAGCCCAAACCTTTTCGTGATGTCTTCCAGTATTGTGTCCACGGGAGGACTGCAGCAAAGGAGATGTTTGAATTTGGCCTCCTTCAATATCATAACGGTAGCTGACACAGTTGGTTAAAGGCTCCTGAGATAGGTCTGGTCCTCCTAATAGATTTTATCCAAGGCCTTAACATTAGACATCATCTGGGCGTACTCCGTCAGGAAGCCGACATCAGAATCAGTGAAGGTCTGCAGTTTGAGCTGTGTCAATATCCTGTAGACAGCTCCTCGATTCTTCGCCAGCAGGTATAGGTTTATAGAGAGTGAATGATATATCGATAGATAAACAGACAGACAGAAAAGATAGTAGACAGACAGACTGACAGATAGATAAATAGACAGACGGGTAGGCAGATAGACAGACAGACAGATAGACAGACAGACAGATAGATAGATGGATAGACAGACAGACAGACAGACAGGACAGAATAGATAGATAGATAGATAGATAGATAGATAGATAGATAGATAGATAGATAGATAGATAGATAGATAGATAGATAGATAGACAGGTATATAGATAGATAGGAAAATAGATAGGTAGGTAGATAGATAGGAAAATAGATAGTTAGATAGATAGATAGATAGATAGATAGATAGATAGATTAGATAGATAGATAGATAGATAGACAGATATATAGATAGATAGGAAAATAGATAGGTAGATAGATAGGAAAATAGATAGATAGATAGATAGATAGATAGATAGATAAGATAGATAGGATAGATAGATAGATAGATAGATAGATAGATAGATAGACAGGTATATAGATAGATAGGAAAATCGAGATAGTATGTAGATAGATAGGAAAATATATAGTTAGATAGATAGATAGATAGATAGATAGATAGATAGATAGATAGATATATAGATAGATAGACAGATATATAATAGATAGGAAAATAATAGGTAGATAGATAGGAAAATAGATATATAGATAGATAGATAGATAGATCATAGATAGATAGAAGATAGATAGATAGATTAGATAGATAGATATATAGATGATATATAGATAGATAGATAGACAATTGCGTAATGGTAAGGAAATACCACGACGCTGATGACACCATTATCATAACTCCAGAACTTACTTTTTCCCTCGTCGTTCACAAATCATTGACTTGAAAAATCCTAGCGACTGACTAATGTCCATTGGCAAGCAATAATTTGATAAAGATCCCTATTTTTAACATTTTTACCATTTTATTGGACAAAAGAACAAATCGCATTTCTGCGGTAATGGAGAGAACATTGGTGCCAAGTACTATATTCTACAGAATACAACAAGCAATAATGTTTCCTCCACTAGCAGAACCGATATTGCACGACCATCAGTCATCATCATCATCATCATCATCGTTTTCGTCTTCGCCGCCGTCCTCATCGGCGGCGGCGGCGTTGTCATCATCATCATCATCATCATCATCATCATCATCATCATCATCATCATCATCATCATCATCACCATCGTCGTCGTCTTCGTCGTTGCTGTCGTCGACGTCAGTACAGTCAGATGCAGCATACTGTAATGCCGGTTATATAGTCTATCGGTCAGTGTTACTGCTGCCATTACTTATCCTCATCGTCGTCATCATCGCCAACATTGTAGTCGTCATCATCGTCGTCATCGTTGTCATCGTCGTTGTCGTCATCATCATCATAATCATCATCATCATCACCATCGTCGTCGTTATCATCATCATCAACAATATCTACTACTGCTGCTGCCTTCACTACAACTTCTTCTTTACAACTACTACTACTACTACTACTACTACTACTACTACTACTATTCTCCTATGTTTCACAGTCACTAACAATAGCCTCTTGTACCAGAAATATCGACATCAGCGCCACTACTGCCACCGCAACCATAACCAACAATACAAAATAAAACAAGCACTACCATTACCCCCACCATCTCACCCGTGCCACCCTCGCGACTACCAACATAATTAGTGACTCCACTCCCACGACCCACGTTGCCGTCAATATCATCATAAGTATTCAAACCAGTACCATTTCACTAACACCACTAGTACCACCAATATCACTAACATCATTATTCACGACCACTACCACTACCAATACTACCAATAAACCATCACAAGCTGTGGCCTATCAGACCTACAGCATTAACTTCTCCCATTATCACCCCACCGGTAACCCTACTGTAACCACAACAGACAGCACTATCACAACCACCTTACCAGAAATATTACTACAAACACACAGACCACGTGTTCCTATCACTTCATGGCACTGGTTTCCTGCTATAGAGTCTCTGACGGTCCATTTGGCAAAACTGATTTCAGTACGCTCTTGTACCGTTCGTAAAATTTACTGGAGAGCATCATATCTCTCTCTGTTTTCCGTCTACCTCCCCTCTCTGTCTGTTTATTTATCTCCCTCCTCTCTCTCTCTCTCTCTCTCTCTCTCTCACTCTCTCTTCTCTCTCTCTCTTACTCTAACCACTTTTCTCATCAAGTGCTGCTTGATGAATTTGATGAGGGGGTGTTGATCTGAGAGAAAAAAAAAGCATTCTCAAATCCTTTCAGTTGCGAATATTATATAATGTTTTTCACTATAACCAGCATGTAGTAGAAAGATTTCGTATTTTTCTTTGCTAAGAGAATAGAATTTCTGCTCGAGCATGCCCGATGTGTCTATCAAGTATATTCAACTTGATATAGTTCCGAAAATCACCCATGTCTCATGGAGACCTGTTTCAAGAGATCTATCTAAAATACTGGCTTCGTTTGAATAAGCAGTTTGCTTTTGTCTCGCAACTTGTTTGGGCTCTTATTATTGCTGCCTTCTTTTTTTTTTGTTCTAGATGGCTTCCTGCATTTCTCGATTCTGTCTCCTCCTCATTGCCGCTATGAGTACCGCGATGGCGCGGTACTGCCGTCGTAGTATCAGACCAGTCTTTGCACTAGCGCATGGCAATCACTCACTCAAACAGTCGTTATAATCACATACGGCAACTAGGCGTTCTCTCCGCGCCACCACTCCAATCGACCTCCGATTCACTCCTTCATTAAAGTCTATTATTGACACTATGAAACCTTCTGACATATCTATTAATGTATACATAAATACATGGAAGCTTTCATGAACATATGCATGCGCTTGCTAATATGCATATAAGTATATATGTACCAAACCTGAACGTCTTAACGAGATTAAAATCCTTAAAAGCTGTAAACGGACTGTAAATTTGTCTCTAATTCCAATACAGCCTAAATGTGAATTGGCAAAAAATGTCTGAAATGTATTTCTTAA
>NC_043002.1:76197108-76204608 GCF_006345805.1 Octopus sinensis
AAAAGACGATACGCACACCACTAGTCTTCTTTCGGGCAGAGACGAAAATGAACCCATTACGTTGGCTAGCTATGTATGATAACTTGAAGAGCAACAGCACACCACATACAAGAAATGAAGCATCATGGATGCTACGCCACAGAATGAAAGATGAAGATTACTATAATCAAAAAGGTTAATTGGTGGGGGTATGGCCTCGAGATGGCCATAAAGTGGGCCTTAAAGACTTGCACGAGATCACAGAGGAAATTATTCTACCGGAAGACGTTAGGCTAAGAGTGGTGGTGGAAGGCCGAGCACCAACATGTTTCTTGTGCGGTCAAAAGAGGCACATGAAAGCAAGATACCCCCAGAAAGAAAAAGAGGAGGAGCAGAAGCAAAGTGTGAATGACAGAGTGCCGAAGTGGCGGTGCCTGAAGGGGAGAAAGACAAAGAAGAACCATTCACTGTCGTGAATAGGAGGGAAAGGAAAGAGCATGTGAGCTCTCCACCAGCGAGCCAGAAAAGGATGAAGGAAATAGAGATGGAGGAGACAAAGAACTGGTTCGATACACCAGCAGTACCAACAATAAATAGAAAGTAACGTGGAAGCAGAAACATCATTGGAACACGTTATAGAGGACATAGACGTTGAGGATTTTTTTAGCGCCCCAATAGAGGAACCAAGAGGAATGACTCACTCGGACAGCCCAGGTCCGTCGCTGAAACAAACAAATGTAACACAGAGAAAGAACAAGTGATATATGGTCATATACGTCAAAAGTACTGCAATCGAACGGAAGATCACAAAATACAAATCTGTCATGAGGGTTAAGTTTCCACCAGAGAAATATCCAGAACACATCAACGGAATAGTAATCGATAAAGAAAGATATAGCAAACTAAAAGAACTGTTCGGAAGTAATATAGACCCTTTAGGTGTTAAGATAGAATTCGACGATTTACCATCAGTCGTGGAGTACGAGGATCTGAAACTTTTGATGAACTGTCATAAAGAAATTTATCAAAAAGGAAAACAAATAATAAACTTTTAAAAAATAATGCTAAAAGGAAAAAACGAGAGAAAAAGAAAAACTTTTTAAAATTGTATGATTTAACTATAAAATGGTACTGCTTGAGGGCGGGGCTCATGCAACCATTTCATCATCATTTATTTTTATTACTTTTATATACATTTTTCATTCGTTTTATGTCTTTGTCCCACTGTGGTGTTTTGTCTGTCCTTGTGCTGTACTCTCTGTGTTATGGCCGTAGTGCCAAATAAAGAATAATCGTGTTGGTAATTAGTTCTCTGTGAGCCATGACTGAGGACGGTGAGTTTCGTGTAACAGCGATCATATAGCGTCGTATAAATGCTTTCTTTCCCACTCCCTGATTCGTTAAATTATGTATCCAACATACAAGGATGTAAAACATACCAAATACTTATAATCTGTGAATTAGTAGCTCTAGTTCTAAGGATTTACTAGGCTTGGTGTGTATACAAACGGATCGTTTACTTGTTTCTCTGTGACTGGTCAAATTATATGTATATCCTTGATGAGACCTCAATAAGGATCGAAAATCGGAAGTGTTAGAGATTGATAGAGACATAGATCTATAAATATATGTGGGTGTGTGTATGTGTATATATGAGTGACAGAGAGAGAGAGAGAGTCAGATAGATAGATAGACAGAGAGATAGAGAGAGAGAGAAAGAGGGAGAGAGAGTTTTCTGTGTGTGGTTGATAATAGACAAATTAAGTAGTTTGAAAGACCTCTTTCAAAAAATATCATACTCTCACATGACAGATCATGGAGAAAGGATGTGACAGAATTCACGCTCCAGCCTATTATCCTATCATTTGTGTCCTTAGACTGAATCAGATATATACATCAATATTCCGTTGAACCCTATGCTGCACACGTCTTATTCAGCTTAGAAACGATTCGAACTGTGAAACAGCGTGTCCAAAATGTTTCAATATTGGAACTGCTTTTATTGCTGCTAAAATTAACACCTGCATGTATACAACCCACGTTCATACACAAATATGGAGAAGCACGTAAGTACACAAACAGAAGAAAGCAGACATTCACCCACATACATACGTACACAAACACGTGTGTATGTGGGCGTGTGTTTGTATTCACGTGTGTGTGTGTGTCTGTCTGTATGTGTGCATGTGTGCGTATGGCAAGATGTAAAGACACCGAGTACAGTGACAAAAACAATCTCAACTTAATTCAAAACGATAACTCAATTAGAATATCGATCCATCTTTTTTTTCCAATATACATACATTGCACGTATATAGAAATGAACAGTTGTATAAAAAATATTACACATACAACACACACAAACGTTGACATATATATATATATGAAAATATATATATGTATGTATATATATATATATATATACATATATATATATATATATATATACATATACATACATATAAAAAATATAAAATATAGGTATAACATACGTATAAACTAAATATAATATAGACATATATATATATGTGTGTGTGTGCGTGTAAATATAGGTAGATGTGTAATACAAATATGTATGGATATATATATATAATATATATATATATATATATATACACATACGTATATGTATTACACATATCACACACACATATATATATGTAATTGTGTGTGGTGTGTATAATATAAATATGTGTGCATGCATATATATGTATATATATATAGATATACATACATATATACATATGCTTACGCATATAAAGATATATATATAAATACACACACACACACACATATATATATATATACATATACGTATGTGTTTGCTGAATCATATGAAATTAATATTTAAATAATTGATGCTATAAAGTTTTTAAAATCGTACACACACACATGTATAACACCGAATGATGATAAATCGATGCGTATACGCATATCTATACGTGTGGTGTATGTGTGTATGTGCTTGTGTTTGAGTGAGTGTTTGTGTGTGTGTGTGTGTGTGTGTGTGTGTGTGTTGTTCATGTGTGTGTTTTTCGCAGAGAGCGAAAGCAGGTTTTTCTTTGAAACATATCGTGATGAAAAACTATTTTCTGTGCCTAATGTGTTTTATTTTTAAAATTTCTAATTCCATGAGTATTTTTACTTGTTCCTCGAAATCAATCTCCTAATTTCGCATTTTCATCTCATCGAAGATTCCTGACGACATTACGGTAGTATTCCATAGAAGGAGAATGGTTTCTACGTTTGTTTCTTTGCTTACTTTATATATATATAGACATTGTAATTTCGATTCTGATTAGTTACAATAAATATCATAAGCAATATCATAGACGACTGTTCAGCACTACGTATATACGCCAAGTGCTGTCATTTTTTCAAACCTAGTCAGGCTCATGGGGTCGGTTTCCCGGTTTCTATGGCGTATGTGTTCCCCCCAGCTGGACGCGACGCCAGTCAATCGCAGCGTTATTCAAGAAACAGGAAGACAGAGTGAGAGAAAGTTCGGGCGAAAGTGTACAACAGGGGTCGCCACGACCCCGTGCCGGAGTTTCGTGGAGCTTTTGGTGTTTTTCGCTCAATAAACACATACAACGCCCGGTCTGTGAATCGAAACCGCAATCCTCCGACCGCGAGTCCGCTGCCATAACTACTGGGCCATTGCGCCTCCCAAGTCCTGTCATAACGTCGAGTTATTTGGAACTGCTTGGTCTAGTGGTTCGCGTATTCGGTTCATGCTCATAAGATCATGGGTTCAATTCCTGAACCGCTCGGAGCATTTTCATCTTGATCTAAACACATAATTTAATGTTGTTAAAATGAGCAACAACTGCTGTCTGCTTCCAGCAGTCAGATTCTGTATGTTCTGTACCTTTAGGTCATAGGTGAAGGGGTTGAAAGGATATCTAGGTGAGCTCGTGACTACCTAGGCACAGAAAACAATAAATTATGGCATGATACGTTACCAAGCCATATTCACTCGCGAGTGACTGCTAGCTGTAATTATATTCAGATATTTGAACACTTGGATTCGCCCTGTACCAAAGACAACGAATATTTTATACTCTTTTACTTGTTTCAGTTATTTAACTGCGATCATGATGGAGCACTGCCTTTAATCGAGCAATTCAACACCAGGTCTTATTCCTTGTAAGCCTAGTACTTATTCAATCGGGCTCTTTTGCCGAGCAGCTAAGTTACGGGGGCGTAAACACACCGACATCGGTTGTCAAGCGATTGTGGGGCGACAAACACAGACACACAGTTTTAGACGCAGCAAATGATTTTAGCTCAATAGAGGCGATTGATTGGTTAAAATTCGAATAATTAAACTACGTTAAACTTGCAAATTACAATTTTCTCAAGAAAGTCAAGAGAAAAAATATTTTATTTTGACACATTCTACCAGTATACGAAGTTTAAAAGTGTTTAGTTAACTAGAAATTGTGTTGAAAACTGCCGTTCAAAAGGGAAAGATCTCAACAACCTCCTAAGCAGATCGAGTGCAGATATAAGCAGCATATGGAACCGGTGTGAAGGAAGGATAGAAAAAAGCCCTAAAGCCCTAAAATTCACTCCATAATTGCCCACTACTAACCCCAAGATTCCGAGATCGATTCCAAGCAGTGACCTGAACAATAATAATAATAATAATAATAATAATAATAATAATAATAATAATAATAATAACATTGAAAAATACCTTAGGAATGAGAACCCAGGTTCGAAATTTCCCCAAGTCACCAGAAGAAGGCTGGAGGGTATATCAGCCGAAACGTTGTGTTAACAACAAACAAGATGAGGACAAATATCCGTCGAATGTAAATAATGTAATGTTACTTAGAGTTTCACGTTCTCGTTCGTCGGACATTCATTGTGATGAACATATTCCTCAAATTGTTCGACGAACGGGAACGTGAAACTTTGAGTAACAGTTTTGAGAAAGTTTTGCAGTTTTAAAAAATATACGTGCGTGCGTGCGTGCGTGCGTGCGTGCGTGCGTGCGTGCGTGTGTGTGTGTGTGTGTGTGTGTGTGTGTGTGTGTGTGTGTGTGTGTGTGTGTGTGTGTGTGTGTGTGTGTGTGTGCGCGTAAACAAAGTATGACTTGCACAATTTCTGGTCCAGCTATTTCTCTGTATATTGTATCATAAATCATAAAAAATTTGTCCTCGAGCCTTCTTCACCTGATCGTGTAGTATCTCACCGTGATAACGACATTAATTCGACCCAATGTATAGTAATTCTCTGTCAATAATCGGACACGTTTAGCGGAATGAAATGCTGTACGGCGTCTAATTTCGAGTTTTCAATTTTTCAGCTCAAATTGCGTAATGATCAATGAAATAAGATTCATTTGATTTTGTAATAGAAACTGAATAAAAGATCGAAGAGCGAGAGGCAGAAGGGTATGTGTGCGTGAATGTGTATTTATGTGTACGTATTTGTAGGCATGTAGTGTGCGTGTATGTGTGTGTATGTGAGAGAGAATGCGTGTGTGTGCTTGTACGCGTGTGTACGTACGAGTACCTGCTAGAGGTAAAAAAGAAAAACACGTATCTTCTGAAACGAAAGTTAATAGGTGATAGTTTAGAACTGATTGCTCAAACATAATTACTAAAGACACTGACACAACAAAACACAACACAACACAACACACACACACACATGCACACACACACACCGCAATACTATACATTAACAAATCACATGTACAGACGCGGAAATACGCACATACACGTACACGCGTCATGAAGAATATTTTAAATTTTTCTCCCAGGACAGTTGCCACTTCAATGGAGTGTTTTGTTTGTTTTGTTTTTTTTTTGTTTTTTGTTGTTTTTTTTCAATTACACTGTAAAATGACAACAAATAATAACATCAACAACTCCAAAGACAATAATAGCAACAACTACAATGACGACAACGATGAAAACAACAACAACAACAACAACTACTACTACTACTACTACTACTACTACAAATACTACTACTACTACTACTACTACAAATACTACTACTACTACTACTACTACAAGACTATCTTACAGCGATAGCGATTACTGGAGACAAAAGTATGGGAGTAGCAACATAAAAAACATAATTTGATAGAAAACCGTGAATGTGTGTGAGCGTGTTTGCGTATGTGTGTGTGTGTGTACATACATACAGGGTTGGCCAAAAGTCACCTGACAGTAAACGAAAACCATTTAATTCCAAGATTTATGTATGTTTAACAAATGAGTGAATTTAATAAAAGCATCTAAATATGAAACATCATGAAAATTGTTCAAACTGAAGTCCTTCTTGAACGACACATTTTTCCATTCGACTCTATACAGAGTTACAGATAGTATTTCTGGAATTTTGATTTACTGTCGGGTGACTTCTGGCCAACCCTGTATGTGAACGCGCGTGGCTCAGAGGTTAAAGTATTCAACACGCGATTGTGAGGTCGCACTTCGGCTCCCAGCGCGTCGCAATTTTGAGCAAATCACTTTATTCCACATCGCTTCAGTTCACTCAGATAGCAAAATTGAGTTATATCTGTAATTTTAAAGAATTAGCCTTATCGCATTCTGTGTCACGCCGAATCTCAATGAAGACTACGATAAGCGTATGCATATCTGTGGAGTACTCAGCCACTTGCACGTTAATCTCACGCGAAATCTCTTTTCTAGAACGAATAAACTGGAGCATCCGCCACCGTAACCGAAGTGGTGCCATCTTTGTTCACAAAAATATACACATACGTATGTATGTATTTACATTCGCGCACACACACACATACACACGCACACACATGTCTGGGGAGAGTCATTTTCTTTATGGGCCTTATAATTTAACACGCTCGCCAGTAAAATTTCCATTTATTCCTTACTTTTATTTTCCTAAAAGGATTAGCCTTATCACATTAGTCAAGACAATTGAAAAGATGCAAGGCGCAACGAAAATTTTAGGAAAATTAAAATAAGGAATCAGTGGAAATTTTACTGGTGAGTGTGTTAAATTATAAGGCATAAAGAGAAAATTACTCTACCCAGACACAACAGAATATGCTTCAACACAAAAACTCACATAAAGAATCTTGCAAACCAAATCCAAAAACGAAATATATATATATATATATATATATATATATATATATATATATATATATATATATATATATATGTAGGTCCGGGTTGAGTCGGGGTTAACCACAGTAAATAAGGTACTCAATACATAGCAGAGTAAATTAATTTATTTTATAGAAGGAGCTTCTACAGGACTAGAACTGTTTCATTCAAATGAAATCATCAGGAATATATATATATTCCACTTGTTTACATTTTGAATGGCGGTGCCCCAGCATGGCCACAGCTCGTGAGCTGAAACTAGATGAAAATGAAAATATACTCTTTTACTTGTTTCAGTCATTTGACTGCGGCCATGCTAGAGCACCGCCTTTAGTCGAGCAAATCGACTTGTTCTTTGTAAGCCTAGTACTTATTGTATCGGTCACTTTTGCCAAACCGCTAAGTT
>NC_043002.1:76212108-76217108 GCF_006345805.1 Octopus sinensis
GTTCAGTCAGTGTTGTCTAAGTGACCCGATGCAGCAATAAATGTCGTATGGACTGATACCTTTCTATCTATCTATCTATCTATCTATCTATCTATCTATCTATCTATCTATCATCTATCTATCGATCTATCTATCTATCTATCTATCTATCTATCTATCTATCTATCTATCGATCTATCTGTTTATCTATCTATCCATTTATCTATCTATCTATCTGTCTATCTATCTGTATATCTATCCATCTATCTATCAGTTTATCTATCTATCTATCTATCTATCTATCTATCTATCTATCTATCTATCTATCTATCTATCTGTCTGTCTGTCTGTCTGTCTGTCTGTCTATCTATCTATCTATCTATCTATCTATCCATCCATCCATCCATCTATCTATCCATTTATCTATCTATCTATTTACCTATCTATCTATCTATCTATCTATCTATCTATCTGTTTGTCTTTCTATCTATCTATCTATCTATCTTTCCATTTATCTATATCTTAGGAGAACTCCTGCAACAATTCGATATGAAAAGTATGAAATGTAATTCATAATCGTTATATAACAAACTTGAATTTGCAGTTGATTGATTCAATAAAGTTGTCATTACCACCATCATCTCCGTCGCCATCACAATCTCCGTTACCATCACCACCATCACCAGTACCACCGCTACCACCACTATCTCCACCTCACCCTGACCGAAGTGTCAACTATTTGAATTATTACCATCACTACCACCACTAACATCACCACAGTCAGCAGCAGCACCACCACAACAATCCTCACCCCCATCATCATCATCCCCACCATCACCACCATCACTATCACTATCATCATCATCGCCATCATTAACACCGCCACCATCACCCCACCCCGCCCAAACCAAAGAGTCAACTATTTGAATTTCATGACAAATGCTAAACCGTATCAAATGAACCAGATAAACATGGAGTCAAATCTTTATAGTCGCAAAAAGTTATCATGTATCTTTTTATCTATCTTTTAATCAGGAGTGAAGCTTGTGCTTGTGGCACTTGACAGGGCCTTCAAGACTGGTGGAAGGAACGAAGGTATCTTCGAATTGGTGACCTGGCTCGAATTCTTAACCCTTTGAATGCGAAAGCGGATATATCTTCTCAAAATATATCTTATTACCGTTAATATTGAAAAACAAAAGAGAAAACGTCGCCTCCTGCTAGAAGAAGAGACAACCCCATTGACACTTATTACAAAAGACAATTTTTCGGATTTTCTTGTTCAAATATTTAATCCAATATCACGTGACAGAGCAAGAATGAAATACTTTTAGTCATGGATATACAAACCACATCTACAGGAGATACTGAAAATACATTGCAGGAGGCAATATTATTTCTATGTTCTTTTGTTTGCCTTTGTGTGGATAATTAAAATCATTAAAGTAATCACCATGAAATTTAATTAAGCAGTTGAAGGTTAAAAGACTGAACTCCACCACTAAAGCTACTGTAGCCGCCAGGTAGTAGGTCTTAAACTACAAGAAGAATTTGGCGGAATTTGAATTTAAGACACAGTACCGGAAAAAATAGAGCAATCATCTGATATTGTTACATTTACGCCAATCCACGCCGAGGAATGGGTGAAAAACAAATTTGATTTCGGCAGATTTGAACTAAGAACGTAGAGGTCAGAGTAAATACCACGAAGCATTTCATCCGACGCTCTAACGACTCTGCCAATTATCCGTGCAAGTAGAGACCGTTTCTTTGACCGCCTACGGTTACTGTATTGATTTCTCACGTTGGCAACAAGGTTACTAATTAGCCATGCAAGGATATATATCGATCGCTTGACTGAATCCCTAGTACATAAACAATCTCTTCTTTCACATATTCCCCCTTCTCATCATCGCCATCATCATATTCATCATATTCTTCAACTTTATCATCGTCATCCTTGCCATCATCATCATCATCATCGCCATCATTGTCGTAGTCGTTGTCGTTGTCATCTTCGTCAATGTATTGTCGTCATCTTCGTCGTCGTTGCTATCGTCATCATCATCATCATTTTCATTGCCCTTGTTGTCGTCAGCACCATCATTGTTATCATCTTCATCGTCGTCATCGTTGTCATTATCACCTGCAGCAGCAGCACCACCACCACCACCACCATCATTATCATCCTCACCATCGTCGTCGTCATCGCCGTCATCATCCTTGGTATCATCATAATTATCATCACCATCATCATCATCTGATCTGGTCTCATAAAGCTGAATATCATGGGGTCATTATCGCAGTCTTTTACAATTTTTCACCTTCATTGTATTTTAAGTGTGTCTACTTCTCGATAACATCCTTCCGCGTAATGTCTTGGTTTACCTCTTCCTGCTTTCTCAATAGTTTTGCATTCCATTAACAGTTTCAGTAACTTACATCTTTCTAATCAAGAGTTCAAAATATTTAAGTTGTCCCTCTTTGATGGCTTCCAATAACATTCTCTTAGTGTATACTATTCTTACTGTATACTATCCGTCGTTGGTTTTGTATCCGATTTTCACAAAAATGTATTCGCTAATAGATAATTTATAGATCCGGTTGGAACGGAACTTTAAACACAAAGAAACGTAATAACTAATAATATGAGTTATTCATTTTAACATTTCAGCGTTCTGTCGCTTAACGCATGAAATTTTGTTGGCAAATGAAGGCGACAAGCTGGCAAAATCGTTAGCTCAACAGACATTTCGGCCGTCTTTATGCTCCGAGTTAAAAATCCACCGAGGCCGACTTTGCCTTTCATCCTTTCGGGGTCGATAAAATAAGTATCAGTTGGACACTTGGATCGATGTAATTAGCTCATCCCATTCCACTAGAATTGTTGGCCATTTGCCAAAATGTTAAACCATTGTATACGTAAAGGAACGCAGTGGCCTGGCAGAGTCGTTAAAACGTTGGAAAAAAACAGCCTGTAATATTTGTTTCCGGCTCTTTACATCCTGAGTTCAAATCCTACCTAGGTCAATTTTGCTTTTCATCCTTTTGGGGTGTTGAAGTAAAATATAGCAGTCAAATGCTAGCGTCGGTGGAATGAACTAAGCAATTCCTATTGAAATTAATGTCCTTGTTTCATATGCACAAGATCAAATTGTCCAATATTGGTTCCAGATTTTGGCACAAAGCCAGCAACTCCAGAGGAGGAGGCAACTGATTAAGTCGTTACACCGATCCCAGTAATCAACTGGTACCTATTTCATCTATCCCGAAGGGATGAAAGGCAAAGTCGACCTCGGCGGAATTTGAACTCAGAATATAAAGACAGACGAACTACCTCAAAGCATTTTACCCAGCTGCTAACGGCTCTGCCAGCTCGCTGCCTTTCCATTGTCTACTGTTATATAGCTGCAAGGCCACGAATGCTAGAAGATGGTTTTCATGAATTATTTTCATGAATTATTTTAACATACCACAGCACTTTTATATCGATCCACCAATGGATGAAAAGCAAAGTCGATCTTGGCCGGATATCAAATCAGAACATAAAGAAACCTAGCTTAACATCATAATATATTTTGTCTGAGGCTACATTGACATAGCTACTAACTACTTTATTTATCTATAAAACTGTCTCATTAAACAAAAAAAGATATTTTCTGTAAGAATTCCATTCGGAAAATGCTGGTATGTTTTTAATGTTAGCATTTTTTCCTTTGTGTCTGCTTCTGCCTACATCTTACTTGATCTAGCCTCGCCTCTTCCCTTTGTCTTCCCTTTGAAACTGTTAAAAATATCCGCCTGGTCTCTACGAAGGATATGAGATGTTTTGGCACAGCCGTTTTGACACGGTTATTTTGGCAGGGCTGTTTTGACGCCGCTTATTTAGCGTCACTAATTCAACGCTGATTTATTTATATCAGACTTTTAATGTTCTTCATTCTCTCCTTCTCTCTCTCTCTCTCTCTCTCTCTCTCTCTCTCTCTCTCTCTCTCTCTCTCTCTCTCTCTCAGTGTTTGTGTATGAGCATATTTCTCTTTATGCATATGTGGGGTAGGAAAATATGATAACAGTGTTCAACTGATAAAGGTGAGTGCGCGTGGTTTAGTAATTAAGGTATTTGGCTCACGATCGTAGAGTCCTGAGTTCGATTCCTGGCGACGCGTCGTGTCCTTGAGCAAGACGCTTTATTTCGCATTTCTCCAGTTCATTCAACTAGCAAAAATGAGTTGTAGCTGTAATTCAAAGGAGCCAGCCTTATCAAATTTTGTGTCATGTTTAATCTCCCTGTGATCTGAGCTAAGGGTACGCATGTCTGTGGAGTGCTCAGCCACTTGCACGTTAGTTTCCCGAGCAGGCAGTTCCGTTGATCGGATCAACTGAAACACTTGTCGTCGTAACCGATTGAGTGCCAGTTAATAAATTATTATGTCTCTTTCCCTTACTCTTTTTCTCTCTCTTAACATTTCCGTGCTCTCTCTCTCTCTCTCTCTCTCTCTCTCTCCTCTCTCTCATTTTCTCTGTATGGGCATGTTTGTGTATGCACAAGCGTGTATGCGTGTGTTTGGCTCAAGTGCCAAAAAGTACTGTCATCGAAACAGGTTCAGTATCCATTCAACCGTGCCAAATCACCGGTGTCAAAACAGCAACGCCCAATCGACTCATTTTCTGCATTAGAAGACAGTTTATAAAACACTTTACTTTATCCTGTATCTAAACACCTATTACTTCTTCAAAAACATACATACTATCACTGCTATGTTATCTTTGCAAGCATTAACCAATAGAAATTCGAATAAAACATCAATAGTCACCGACATCAATTTCACCAGAGAAAACTGGTTGTGGTAATGGACACAGCAACGTCACCTAATATTGTAACCCCAAGACAATGTCTTTCACATTGCTTTTCTCTCTCATCTTCTTTGTATGTAAGTATGTATGCATGTATGTATGTATTTATGTATGTATGTAAGTAGGCATGTATGTATGCATGTATGTATGCATGCTTGTATATATGC
>NC_043002.1:76222108-76232108 GCF_006345805.1 Octopus sinensis
TCTCTCTTTCTCACAACCTCTTTCCCCCCTCTGTGTCTCTCCCTTTCTAATATTATCTTACATTACAGAATTTTTTTTCACTTATCTCCCCTGTCTCACACTCTCCTACCTCAGTCTATCCCCTACCACTACTTCGACAACGCGTTGTATATTATAACAGCAACGATTTTCTTTGAAGCTGCGCCTAATGCCCGCATATATAGAACCAGATCAGAGGAATGTAGGTATTCGCATAAATAGATTTTTATCAACTTGCTAGTTGGAATCCCGCTTCAGTGCTTTCATGAGAAAATAATCACAACTATTTCGAAAGTCATTTCGTCATATCTCTCGACGAGCGCACATCAACGAACGCCCATATCCTCCTATTATCACATATTACATATACATACATATACAAATATATGTATGTATGTATATATTATATATATATGTATAAATATATATATATATATATATATATATATATTTATATTTATACATTTATATATATATATATACATACATATATATATATATATACATATACATACACACATATATATATATATATATATTATATATATATATATATATATGTATATATATATGTATATTATATATATATATATATATATATATATATATATATATAATATATATATATATATATATATATATATATATATATATGCGTGCGCATTTCTGCTAATACTAAGTCTTTGGCAAAAAAACTGATAATACAAATTACGCACACACAAACACTCACACTCACACGCTCATAGATACATACACACAATAAATATACGCACACATGCACACGTGTGTATGTATACATGCTTTTGAACGCAAATCATATATATATATATATATATATATAAAGCACGGTTAAAAAATGAATCTGACAATGAAAATTAGAAAAAAAATTGAATTTATGAATGCATAACTGTGTATCAATATGGGTGTATCTGCGTATTCGTATACATATATATATGTGTGTGCGTGTGTGTATGTATGTATATAATGTATGTATATATATATATATACATATATGCATATATATATACATATATACATATACATATAAATATATATATGTATACATATATGCATATATATACACACATATATATGTATGTCTACATATATATACATATAGACATATGTGTATATATATGTATATATATATATATATGTATAAAATCACGCCGCATGCACACACATCTACATGCACACACCTACACACACTTACATACACACACATACGTGTGTGTGTATGCTTGTATGCGTGTGTAAGAGACAGGGGAAATGTGTGTGAGTGATTAAAAAACTGCCTGCGATATGATGATAAATAAGCCACCAATGGATTTCTAAATCACATCATCATCATCTTTATTATTATTGTTGTTGTTGTTGTTGTTATTAGCTGCACCACCGTCGCCTCCACCACCAGCATTTTTGTATTCTTCATTATTATTATTTTAGGAAAACATAGATGTGCTCTACAAGTTATGTGTATACTAGTGTGAATGATACAGACAGCAAGTATACAGCGCCCGTGCGTTTTATTTATAAATTAGCTTTGAAAAGTTACACATGGTGTCACAAAAGCAAGATTTACTTTTCGTGTGTAATTGCGTTCTCTAATTGGCAAATCTGCGTCTCTTATACAGGATAATAAGGTTTTCGTTTACTGAGACCGTCTGACTGAAACGTGCCTCTACCATCACTTGGAAAGCTGCCACGATACGACACGTACGAGTGACTAAGACCTCAGTAACGGCAGCATTGGAACAATATTGGATGCTGATTCTGCATCCGTCTTCTGCTAGGAGGAAAGGATCGAATTTATTATAGAAGGGGTTTTATGTAACACTCCCCAACAGTCTATTTCACCATAATGAATATAACAGCAATATCCGCATCTCCTTAAAAACCTCTTTCAGTATGAGATACTCTTTAAAATAGCTACCATAACTGTAAAATAGCTACCATAACTGCAACAACAGAACTATCACAAATTGCAGCAGTATCACGGCAATAGGTAAAGTTACTAATGTCATCAGTAAGGCGGCGAGCTGGTAGAATCTTTACCGCACAGAGCAAACTTGCTCCCTCGAACTAGCTGACCATGTGCCAAAATTTGAAATCATTATGCCATACATAGCCAAGTCGACAGTGGAGGCACATGGCCTAGTGGTTAGAGCAGCGGACTCGTGGTCGAGGGATTGCAGGTTCGAATCTCAGACCGGACGATGTGGGTGTTTATGAGCGAAGCATCTAAGCGTAATGGGGCTCCGGCAGAAGGTAATGGCGAATTTCCGCTGACTCTTTCGCCACAACTTTCTCTCTCTCTCTTTCCTCCTGCATATAGCAACTCACCTGCGACGCACAGGCATCCCGTCCAGGTGGGGAATCTATACACCAATGAAACCGAGAACCCGGCCCTTATGAGCCAGGCATGGCTCGAGAAGGAACAAACAATGACAAACAAAAGTCGACGAGCTACCAGAATCGTTAGAGCGCCGGTCAAAATGCTTAGTAACATTTTGTCCGTCTTTACGTTCTGAGTTCAAATTCCGCGAGGGTCGACTTTGCCTTTCATCCTTTCGAAGTCTATAAAATAGGTACTAATCATGCACTGGGATCGATATTATGGACTTACCCCTTCTCCCAAAACTACTGGCCTTCAGCCAAAGTTTTAAACCATTATTTGATACATGGCTAAAGGCAATGAGCTAGCAGAATCGTTAAAGGCGGCGAGCTGGCAGAAATGTTAGCACGTCGGGCGAAATGCTTAGTGGTATTTCGTCTACCCGCTACGTTCTGAGTTCAAATTCCGCCGAGGTCGACTTAGCTTTCGGGGTCGATTAAGTAAGCACCAGTTACTGGCTTCGATGTAATCGACTTAATCCCTTTGTCTGTCCTTGTTTGTCCCCCCTATGTTTAGCCCCTTGTGGGCAGCAAAGAAATAAGAATCGTTGATGCGCTGAGTAAAGTGCTTGGTGGCATTTCGTCCGTCTTTACGTTCTGAGTTCAAATTCCGCCGAAGTTGACTTATCCTTTTAGGGTAATGAAAATACATACCAGTTGCGCACTGAGGACAACATAAACAACTTAACCCCTCACTTTGCCTTTCATCCTTTCGGGGTCGATTAAATAAGTACCAGTTATGCACTGGGGTAGATGTAATCGACTTATTCCCTTTGTCTCAACTTGTTTGTCCCCTTGTGGGCAATAAAGAAATAAATATAAACAACTTAACCCCTCACCCGAAATTGCTGGTATATTATTTCAGACGTAGCTAAAGGCGGCGAGCTGGCAGAATCGTTAGCATACCAGTCGAAATACTTAGCGATATTTCTTCCTGCCTGACACCCTGAGTTCAAGTTCCACCGAGGTTGACTTTGTCTTTCGCCCTTTTGGGGAGATCAGATAAGTACCTATCAGCTGCTGGGGTTGATGTAATCGGCTTCCCCATCCCCTCAGAAACTACTGGCTCTATGAGCTGGGAGAATCTGTAGTGCACCGGACAAAATACTTAGCGGAATTTGTCCGTCTTTATATTCTAAGTTCTAATCCCGCTGAGTTGACTTTACCTTTCATCATTTCGAGGTCAATGAAATAAGTACCAGTTGAGCACTGGGGTCGATGTAATCGACTAACCTCTTCCCTTAAAAGTTCAGGCTCTGTGGCTACAGTACAAAATATCATTTCATACGTAGCCGTTCCTTAAGCATTAACAATGAAGAACTGAGCTTGGTTAAATGCTTGCGACCATCCTAGACTAGGTTTTAACCTTAAGTGAGAAATTATTGTTACCTTTTCTGCAGTTTCATATGAAAGCGCATGGCTCAGTGGTTAGAGCGTTGGGCTCACAATCATGAGGTAGTGAGTTCGATTTTCGGGCCGGGCTGCGCTGTGTTGTGTTCTTGAGCAAGACACTTCATTTTCACGTTGCAAGACACTTCATTTTCACTAAACTATTGAAATGAGTTGCGACGTCACTAGTGCTAAGCTGTGTCAAGTTTTTCTTTTCGCTTGGATAATATTGTTGGTGTGGATGAGGGGGGAGATTGTTATGCATGTGTGACTGCTGGTCTTCCATAAGCAACCTTGCCCAAACTTGTGCTTCGGAGGGGAACCTTCTCGGGGCATCCCATGGTCATTCATGACCTAAGGTGGGGTCTTTATCCTTTATCCTCTATTGTACCATCAAGTACACCTCAGTTTTTTCCTGATGTGCATGTTTGTGTGCATGCGCACGCGTGTAGCAATTTCTTTTAGCGATGTACAAGTGTGTTTGTATACAACATTAATTTTGCATCGTTGTGTGGTTTGCCTATTGTTTCTGATGTCCTTTTAGTATTTCGTCTGTTGTATGTACAGTACGGGTTTGGATCCGTATGTACTGTGAAAGTGATGTTTTGAATCTTTTGTGCTGGACGGTGTTCGTGTAAAATTATGCTGTGTGTGTATTTTGTTATATAATATCGAGTGACAGTTAGGTAGAATGAGGGTTTTGTCAGTTGTCGATGTTACAGTGTCGTGTATTGGTTATTTACGGGTATGAGCTGTGTGATGAATATGTTGAGTGGACGTTGTGCCATGTTGTTTGATAATAATTGGTTGGTGTATATGCTAGTCTATTGTTTGGCAGTATTTTCATAGAACATGTGTTTCCAGAATCATGTTATTTTTATTGGGTGATGCTTGTGTAAGCTGTGTTGTGTGCAGAAAGACAGAGAGAAAAAAGAGAGAGACAAAGACAGCGAGAGGAGAAAGAGGGAGAGAGACATAGAGAGAGAAAGAGAGTAATAGAGAGAGAAAGGGAGTGAGAAAGAAAGAGATGCAGAGAGAGAGAGAGTACTATGGAGAGAGAAAGAGAGAATACTTTTCCATTTCGAAACATAAATGGTCAGAAGAAACACGTGCTAACGATTGAACTGAATGTTGCGTAATATATGGTGTGACGATGTTCGTAATGTGGCTCTTTTTCGGACTATTCGTAGGTTTGTGAGTCGTAATACAGCTTTTAAGCTTTGTCCGCAATATCAAGTCCCCCATTTGTTTGGAACGTTTCTCCCATCATGCCTCAAATCCCTACATTAACTGCTTCAGGTTTAAACCTGGAGAGGAAAGTAAGGATGAAATGTTGGGTACTACGTTCCAGAAAATTTCCTGAAAGGCAAGTAAGAATAAGAATGTTTCGAATGAATGAGCCAACCTTCAGAATGCCTCTGTTGACCGAAGAACTCAACTGGAAGATCTTGCACTTAGCACTAAAGACAGTTCTGTATCTGTCGGCTTCTGTAGTTTGGCCTTTGCGAAATGTGCACCCGTTGTGTTATTTCATTTCATTTTTCTCTAATAGTGTTGTCTTTATTTTCATGATTGTTTTCCTATAACGTTATGATGCTTACACTGCTTTCGTTATTTGTACATTTAATAGTCTCTCATCCACCATCCTTGTAATTGATAAGAAGCGATTATTAGATATTAGAAACAATTATTACTAATATTGTTGTTTTGCATCTCAGAGTGCTAGATCTTGTTTATTCTGGTCGATTTTGTGGGAGTGGACAACATCCCGCTGGTAGAGGTCTCAAAGGGTCTCTTTCCGGACATTACAAACATTGATGGCTGGTTGTTAATTAACGTGGGATACATTTAACATCCAAGTACCATATTGTTATAATGATAATAATAATAATAATAATAATAATAATAATAATAATAATAATAATAATAATAATAATAATAATTATTATTATTATTATTATTATTATTATTATTATTATTATTATTATTATTATCATTATTATTACTATTATTACTATAACTATTATTATTATTATTATTATATTATTTTTTTATTATTATTATTATTATTATTATTCTATGTTTCACTTTTGCTTTATATTTGTACAAGTTGGCTCCAAGTCTCACCCAGAGACCTCAAGAGACAACAGGGTTGGAAGTTCATGTTGTTGTTATGCCTAGTGTGCCATATATTTGGGGGGTGGGGATGTTGTTACTAATGATTTTAAAAAAAAAAAAAGTTTTTTTTTTTTTTTTTTTTTTAAACCGAAAATTATGGTTGTTTTAAACCTTGAGGTTACATAGAGAGTATTTTGCGTAGGATATGAGCAGTTCCCATGAGCACTATCTTTTGAACTTCTGCCATTTTTGGGTTTCCTGGTATCTGAGTTAGGTAGCTATCAGCCCCTTTTGCTATCATTCCCAGGGCACCTATGACAACAGGTATTGTTTTAGTCTTCAGCTTCCACATTTTGCTGATTTCTATTTCAAGATCTTTATATTTGCTCAGTTTTTGGTAGGTCCTGACAGATACGTTTATATCGATTGGGACAGTCATATCAATGAGGAGGCATGTTCTTTGTTTGAAGTCTTTCAATATGATGTCTGGCCTATTTGCATCTATCTTCCTGTCAGTTTGAATGGTGAAGTTCCAGAGGAGTGAGATGTGGTCATTTTCAAGCACTGGGGGTGGTTTGTGTTCCCACCAGTTTTTTTCATGGGGCAAATCCAGGTTTTTACAGATTACCCAGTGAATATATTGTGCAGCTCTATCGTGCCTGTTGAGATACTCTGTAGGCGCTAGAAGACTGCACTTGGAGACCACATGGTCAATGGTTTCATTTTGATGCTTGCATACACGACACGTTGGACTGCTTCTGATCTTTAATATGTTGGCCTGGTAGTTTCTTGTTGGTAGGCATTGATCTTTAGCTGCTATGATAAACCCCTCTGTTTCAGATTTTAAGCCAGAGGCCATTAGCCATTGATGGGTCAGGGCTTTGTCGATATCTGCATTATTCGCTCTCTTTGGGTATTTGCCATAGAGAGGTTTTTCTTGCCATTTATTATTCAGAATATCTAAGGCCGCAGTTTTGGCACGGGTTTTCATGCGCCTAGCTTTTTCTGTGCTTGTTTCTTGTATGTCTATCTCTAATTCCGAAATTGGTTGTATTCGGAATTCACTTAGATATCCTTTGCCTGTTTTGTGACTGAGTATGATGCTTTCTTGTTTTCATGTTTTGAGACAAGTTTTAACATCCAGTCCTCAGAGTTTTTCAGGTAGGTGTCTAGGCCAATTGTAGCAATCTTCATTGTTATTGCCAGTTGCAAAAGACTACGGCCTCCCTCTTTTCTTGGCAGATAGAGTCGTTCTGTATCTGCCTTAGGGTGGTGCATTCTATGCATTGTCAACAGTTTTCTTATTTTTCTGTCGAGCTGACATATTTCAGTAATTGACCAGTTAACAATATTGAAACTGTAAGTCACGACTGGTATAGCTAATGCATTGATTGCTTCGATCCTGTTTCTTGCATTCAGCTCTGTCTTGAGTATTGCTCTCACTCTTCGATAGCATTCTCTCCTGATCCTTTCCTTCATCTCTGAATGCCTTATTCCGTTCCCTTCAATTACCCCTAGGTACTTGTAGCTCTCCGCTGGGTCTAGTTCTTTTATGTCATTCTGTTGGTCAAGGTTAACGTTAGATGTTTCTGTCATTTTTCCTTTGATAAAGGTAGCCTTTGCACATTTATCGAGGCCGAATTGCATTCTGATGTCGTCACTGAATTGTTTGACTATCGCTAGTAAGCCCTTGAGTTGTTGATCATTTTTTGCAAAAAGCTTTAAATCATCCATGTAAACGAGATGATTTATATTTTTATCAAACATTTTATACCCGTACTGCGCGTCATTGAGCAGCTTTGAGAGAGGTATTAAGGATAAACAAAAGAGGGGTGGTGACAGTGAGTCACCCTGGAAAATGCCACACGAAATTTTTACATCACCAGCATTTAGGGATTCACTGTCACTGTTCAGAGTTAGTGTGGTTCTCATGATCTCATACTTACAGTCAAGAAGTTTCGCAGAGTTGGTGCTATCTTATACATTTCAAGGCATTCCTAATCCAGCTATGTGGTAGGCTATCAAAAGCCTTTTTATAGTCTATCCAGGCTATTGATAAGTTTTTGTGTCGTTTGTGACAATCTTCTAAGATCATCTTATTGATGAGTAGTTGGTCTTTACAGCCGTAGGATCCACGTTTACATCCTTTCTGTTCATTAGGGAATATGCTGCTGTCTGTTAAAAAACTATAGGTATATTCCGTCAGGACAGATGTTAGTGTTTTGTACATAGTTGTTAAGCAGGTATGGGTCTATAGTTTTTTGGTTCATTTGTTTCTTCACTTTTTGGAAGCAGGAATGTTAACCCATTAACTAGCCAAGGAGGCATCCTACTAGGGTGTTGCAAAACATCATTGTACAGTTCTGTTAGCAGTTCATGGCTCTCTGGGAAGGCATTCAGCCAGAAGTTAGGAATTTTATCCTTTCCTGGAGACTTCCATTTGCTTGACCTCCTGAGAGCAGATCTTATATCTTCTACCTTGACACCCTCCCACTTTGCTCTTCTAAGGGGTCCAGTTCTGTAGATATTTTGTCAATCCAGGGGGCCTTTTCGTTGTGTGTTTTTTCTTCTGCCCAGATTTTATTCAAAATCTCTGCACTTCTTCTTTTGATGGTACAGACCCTGCAGTAAACGTGTTTTTTCCTATCTTCCTGTAAAAATTCTTGGTGTTATTTTTGAACATGTTGTTGTCCTTGAAAAATCTAACACGCTTTTCATACCTCGCTATGCGGGCAGCTTTGGCAGATACCTTTTGTTTGATGGTTTCTATGGTGGCATCAATATCAAGTATAGTTTTCATATTGTATTTTTTCAGTAATTTTTGGGTTTTTGTAGGTTTGGTAGTCTTGTGAGCCTTAAGGTTTTTCAAATATTCAATGTCAGATCTAAATACTTTAATTTGTTGTTGCAGACGCTCTTGCCAAGAAGGCTTTTTGTGGGACTGTTGCCGTTTTCTAATCTTTACACCACATAGGATCGTTGAGATTTTCGCGGATGCATAGTATAGGTGGTTGAGGTTTGTGATATCAACATCATTAACTGAAATTATATCCTTAAGTGCAAGCCGGATTTTACCAATTATTTTCATGTTTTGGTTAGAGTTGCGGATTTTAGGAAGTGTATCACGCTCATCCATGCTGGTTTCTTTAATTTTCAGCCATTCAATCATGATTTGATTTTTTAGCTCATGTAGTTCTGTTGGGTCAATATTGTGTGACTTTCTTTATCTATTTGATGCTCATCTGTCTTAGTGTTTATGATTGGTTCAGGGCGTATTTCACTTTGCCTATCACTTATACAACTCTTTCAATCCTCTCTTCGTTTTTATCCGCCCTGGGCTGGTCTATAATCATTTCCTCTGTATTATCTTCTCTAGCTGCAGCTTCGTTCATTTTATCCGATATTGCTTGTCTAACCTGATCAATCTCTACTTCAGTCAGTAATTTCTTTTTTATAATGTTTTCTTCTACATTGGCAAGCTTGTTACTGTCTATGTAGGGTCTTACTTCAGGGTGTTTCTGTCTCCAGTTTAGTATGCTTGTACAGTGCTAGACTTATCTGTGGGGAAATATATGGCATGGTAGAAGGCCTCAAGAACTTCTTTATTATCTTCCCTAGACCATTTTTCCTTCTTTTATTATTATTATTATTATTATTATTATTATTATTATTATTATTATTATTATTATTATTATTATTATTATTATATGTTTGACTTTTGCTTTATATATGTACAAGTTGGCTCCAAGTCTCACCCAGAGACCTCAAAAGACAACAGGTTGGAAGTTCATGTTGTTGTTATGCCTAGTGTGCCATATATTTGTTTTTTTTTTTTGGTGTTGTACTAGTGAATGTCTAAGAAAAATCGAAAATTATGTTTGTTTTAAACCCTGAGATTACATAGAAAGTATTTTGCGTAGGATATGAGCAGTTCCCATGAGCACTGTCTTTCGAATTTCTGGCATTTTGGGGTTTCCTGGTATCTGAGTTAGGTAGTAATCAGCCCCTTTCGCTATCATTCCCTATTATTATTATTATTATTATTATTATATTATATTATTATTATTATTATTATTATTAT
>NC_043002.1:76242108-76267108 GCF_006345805.1 Octopus sinensis
TTAAACGATACGCACTCACATAAAATACAAGTCGAAATAATGAAAAGACAACCAATGAAACCGCATTGGTGTATGTATGTATGTATGTATGTATGTATGTATGTATGTATGTATTATGTGTGTATGTGTATGTATGTACACATTATGTGTGTGTATGCATGTTTGTATGTATGTACGTATATGTTTGTATACATATATATCTGTGTATATGTGTGTGTGCTTGTATGCATACCTGTATGTATGTATATATGCACTTGCGTGTGTATGATTGTGTACGTATATATATATATATATATATATATATATATATATTGATATGTGAATGTAGGTTTCTATGTGTGAATGTATGTATGAATGTATATATGTATATATTATGCGTTTGTATATATCCTTGCGTGCGCAAGCAGGTAAATTTCTGAGCGTATGCATTTGCATATAGTTGCAAATATTTATGTATAGTTTTCAGTGTATGAGGGTCCATGCGTGCGCATGCGGTTATGAAGGAAAGAGAGAGAGGGAGAGAGAGAGAGAGAGAGGGAGAGAGAGAGAGGAGAGAGAGAGAGAGAGAGAGAGAGAGAGAGAGAGAGAGAGAGAGAGAGAGAGAGGGAGAGAAAGAGAGAGAGTTCAATAGATATGGTCGATAATGTATTGTAACAGCAATAAAGACGAATGGAAAAAATATTTAAAGAATATGAATGCATTAGAAACATTGTAGATAGAATTACACACTTGTATATAATGTGTGATGCAGCGCTTGTGAGAGGCGGGCGGGCACTGAGTACGTTGTACCTGGACCTGGGTATTCCCTGAGGTCGCAGAAATCGTATATACTCGCAAAAAGGGAGAGGATCCCAAAAGAAACTTTGTAATCCTTGATGAAATTCTTCTCGTGTATACTGATGTGTTTTATGTAATCATGCATAAATCTGTTATGTATATTTGTATTCGTGTGATTTTCGTGGTTCCTGGCCCCCACAAAGTGAATATGCATGTGTGAATATGTGTGTGTATGTATATATATGAAAGTATATAAACTTAGATAAACTTAGATATGTTTCAACCAAAGATTCGTCCAGGTCATGTCTAACTTAATAGCACCACCTGATAAACAATAAACGTCGCCCTTTTCAAGCCTAGCCAGGCTCATGGGCCCGGTTTCCCGGTTTCTGTGGCGTATGTGTTTCCCCCAGCTGGACGGGACGCCAGTCCATCGCAGCGTTAATCACGGAACAGGAAGAGAGAGTGAGAGAAAGTTGTGGCGAAAGAGTACAACGGGGGTTGCCACCACCCCCTGCCGGAGCCTCGTGGAGCTTTTAGATGTTTTCGCTCAATAAACACACACAACGCCCGGTCTGGGAATCGAAACCGCGATCCTACAACTGCGAGTCCACTAGGCCATTGCATCTCCACGCACCACCTGATAGGACATCTAAATCCTTTTTAAGTCAAGTTTTGTTTATGGTGCATTCAAGTAGTGAGTTGTATCCAGGCATAGATGGCTTGTCTGGTATTCCTTGAAGAAATTTGGCCAGACTCCGTTTAAAGGTGATGGGATCCTTTTCCTCTTTGATCAGTTTTGGGACAATGTTAAAATATCAAAATGAACAGCAATAGCTCGTTGACAATGAGATTGAGAAATGCATTTGGTTACGTCTTTTGGGGACATTAGAAACTTGAAACCTATATACATACACACAAACATACATACATACATACATAACATTCATACATACATACATACATACATACATACATACATACATACATACATACATATATATATATATATATATATATATATATATATATACATATATATATACATATATATATATATATGTGTGTGTGTATATATATATATATTCATTTATATGTATATGTGTGTGTGTATATGTATATGTATATATATACATACATATATATATATGCATATAAATATATTCATACACATATATACATGTATATACATACACATACATACAAATATATATATACATGCACACCCACACTCATATATATATATATATATATATATATATATATATATATATGTTATTTATATTTTTGTGTTGAATCTTATTTTATTTTAGTTATTATTGTTATTTTTGTAGTTCTTGTTGATGACATTTGTACTTATTATCATTCGTTAGCAGGGTATTTAATAGTCGTCAAATGTTACTTTGTAAGTTGATACAACACTATCTGCATGCTTCGCTGCCTGTTGGTCTCCAAAGGGACGGTCCTTCTTAGAAATTCTATACCCCAAGAGGCCTTCATCTTAGATGTTTTACTGGGTTGTCTCGAATTCAGGAGTGGAGCAAGTGCTTCTTTTATGTTTTTGTTTTGTTAACTTCTCCCCTTTATTTTATTTTTTTAATTTTACTTTGTATATTTATTCCTTTAATTAATTGTTTATTTACATTCTTTCCATCTGTGTTAATAAAGTCGCAGGTGTGGCTGTGTGGCAGGATTTTTGCATCCCAGTCACATGGTTCCGGGTACAATCGCACTGCGCGGCACCATGGGAAAGTTTCTTATACTATGGCCTCGACCAAGGTCTTCTGAGTGGATTTGGTAGACGGGAACTGAAAGAAGCCCGTCGTACATATGTATGGGTGTGTGTGTTTGTCCTCCACCACTACCTGACAACTGGTGTTTATATGTTTATGTCCCTGCAACTTAGTGATTCGGCAAAAGTAAGCCCTATAGAATAAGTACCAAGCTTTAAAAAAAATGAGTACTGAGTCAATTCGTGCAACTAAGCTTCTTCAAGTCGATGCCCCAGCATGGCACCAGTCCAATGTCTGAAACAAGTATAAGATAACAGATAGGACTTTATCCAAAATGGAAGCCTGTTATGTAGTAATTCGATCAGCTATAAACCGCAGCCAACTTACTCGGATTAAAATATACTGTCTTAAATAACAAAAAGGACACGTCGAGAAAAATAACCCTAAGACTGCACTGGTTGTAATATACTTGAACATCCTTACGAAAGATCAGGGCTTGCTTGTTTATAATTTCACCAAGATCAGTATTTTGATTCTCGTTCAAAACCAAATTTAAGAAAATGTGTTCCATATTGGAGGGAAAGCTAACCCTTGGCGGTTTGGCCTCTCATAAGTGGTTAAACTCAGAGTAGTCACTGGGCCTGATAGAAATAGCTGCCAAATTTCCTTCGAGTTGCACTGTATCGTATTAAAAGAAGAAATGTAAACAGCTTGCTTACGAACCACATGGTTCCGGGTTCAGTCCCATTGCGTGACACCTTACGCAAGTGCCTTCTATAACCTCGGGCCGACCAAAGCCTTGTGAGTGGATTTGGGAGACGGAAACTGAAAGAAGCCCGTCGTATATATGTATATATATATATATATATATATATATGTGTGTGTGTGTGCGTGTGTGTGTGTGTGTATATATATAAGTTTGTGTGTCTGTGTTTGTCCCCCCATCCCCACATCGCTTGACAACCGATTCTGATGTGTTTACGTCCCCGTTACTTACCGGTTCCGCCAAAGAGACCGATAGAATAAGTACTAAGCTTACAAAGAATAAGTTCTAGGGTCGATTTGCTCGACTAAATGCTGTGCTCCAGCATGGCCACAGTCAAATGACTGAAACAAGTAAAAGAGATATAAGACAATATAATCCATAATACACAACAAGTCGAGAGGGTCGCGACTTGAGTATCTTTAATCATAGGTCAAATTTGATCAGTGTTGATCGAGGGATGTACAATAACGATGCCTTTTTCTTCCTTTGAAGATGTGTAGCTTAGTGGTTAGGGCATTGCATTCGCGATTTACGATCGTAAGATCGTGCTTTTCATTCTCGAACCGGGGACAGTAGGTTATGTTTTTGAGCAAAACCCTATATTTCACGTTGCTCCAATCCACTTTACTGAAAATCAGTCCCAGCAAAACCTGAGAAATAACACTGCGACGGAATAGCGCTCTTTACAAGGCGGGCTGTAGTACATTCCTTAAATTATACCATCATGAAAAACCGGGATAAACTCCGGCCTAATGGGTTCTAGAACTAATGACAGACTTAATTCTAAGTTTCATCCCTTCCTTTATATTTTCACTTGTTTCAAAGAACAGAAACTCCAGTTAATTGTCTCTCTGTTCAGGTTTGTCTCCGATCATCACTTGACAACCGGTGTTAGTTTACCACTCCGTAACTTAGCGGCTCGACAAAAATATGCTGATAGAATAAGTAGCAGACTTCCAAAAAGTATTAAGGTCAACTTGTTCGATTAAATCCATCAAGGCGTTGCTCCAGCATGGCGTAATCTAATTACTGTAACAAGTATATCATTAAAGATATTTTACATGGAGTTTTATGGTTTTAGTTAGTGTGGTACGTCGGAGGGGTACCACAGTGTGAGTGACGAGAGAAGGAAAGGCGAATGAATGGAGAGGATCTGAAGAGAGTGACACAGGATAAGCCTTAACCGATGAGTAGGTGCAATTTCAGACAAAATATATATATATATATATTTCAGACAAAAAATATATATATATACATATTTAACCTTTTAAGAGAGAAACTAATTCGCGTGACATGTCCACACACTGGTGGGCTTTATAATACTTTTGTAAAGTTTTGTAAAGACTACCCTTCCTCCGACCCCCGAATACCTAAACCATTGGATCATCTGCTATCTTACCCAAAATTTTGAATATAAACCCAAATGTCATTGAATTTCTGGTCACTAAACCTGATATAGCATGTTACGTGGCAAGGTAGTCCGCATGATCCTGTATCTGTAGATAGATGGTTATCTGTTTTGCATCAAAGTTCATGTCATCGTCTGTAGAAAAGTCCACATATATGTTCTGGTGGTTGTATTTGTAAAGATTCATGAGAGCCTGGAAGAGTTTGCGTCATATATACTCTTTATTTTGCCGACAACAATACGTGTACATTAGGTGATTACTTGTGCCATGTAATCGTTTAAAAGAATCGAGGTTGCTGAATACACTCAGGCGCGGTCCCAGGAATTTTTCGAAGGAAGGTTACAAGGTCAGAGACGAATATTAATTCCAGGACAAGAGTGCACTTCTTCTCTTGAGTGGGCACGTCCCTCTCAAGCTCCTCCTTGGATCCGCCTCTGACATTATCCTGCAGTCTGCCGACGAAGTGGGACCGGATCAGCACCCTGCTAACATCATTTCCGAACACGTAGCTCTAAAGATAAAGAAAATAGATGGTGTCGCTTTGGAAACATTAATACCACGTGATCTGAACTGACCAATAGCGGCCTAAACTCCTAGTTGTCTCAGAACTTCTACTCAGTGTCTCGCATCTGATGAGATTGACGTGTCCTATCCTCTCATGAAACTTTAGATCAAGTGGCGCTGAATCAAACAGTTATTAAAAGTATATGTAACTCCTATCAAATCTATTGAGTGCTACTTTCTTTCACTTGTTCTCTCGTATGTATGTATGTATGTATGTATGTATGTATGTATGTGTGTATGTATGTATGTATGTATGTATGTATGTATGTATGTGTGTGTGTATGTATGTATGTATGTATGTATGTATGTATGTATGTATGTATGTATTATGTATGTATGTATGTATCTATGCATGTATGCATGTATGTATACGTACATTCATTTCTGAGCCTTGTTAGTCGTGGTTTTTAGCTTTTAGATAATTCTTCGAAATCCATTCGATCATTGCAATAACGCAACGATAGGAATAGCGTATAGCAAATACTTGGAAAGAAGAGGAAGGAGAAGAAGAAGAAGAGAAGAAGAAGAAGAAGAGAAGAAGAAGAGAAGAAGAAGAAGAAGAAGAAGAAGAAGAAGAAGAAGAAGAGAAGAAGAAGAAGAAGAAGAAGAAGAAGAAGAAGAAATAGACATAGCGACCTATGGGGTGATGGTCATAAACAAAGGAAGGATATTATTAAGTTTTGATGAGATTAAATGAAGACGTTCCAGCGGTGTTAGTCTGAAGCTACGGAGCCTAACTAATTCTAATCTATTGCCGAAAGATACAGGACGCTGCAAATATCTGTTATATGGTCATTAGCATAAATGCTATCGTATTATTGTATCAGCATTGATATGGTGGGGAAGATAAAGATAAATGGTGGAGAGAAATCAAATAAACACGTGAATTCCTTGTTTAAATGAATCTGTATCTGCCAGTCGATATTGCAACAATTTGATTATACTAAACACCTTACAGTAAGAGATATATTTCAATGAATAATCAATACGATGGAACTTATTTAGAACATTCTGCTAATAGACAACTAATTATTCTGAATTTCGTGCCAGGATTCCCCCTTCCATTTTCGTGGACTGCAATATAATTGTAACAATAGAAACTAGCAAAACAGAGAAATCGATGCTCTCGTACGTAAAAGAAGTGAAGTGTTTCATTGTTCTTATGTTTAAACCCTTCCAAGTTCTTCTCTGATAATCATCCGTTCTTAATTGGGATGTCTTTTATGGTAATACCAGTAATTATTTGCATTAATTGAAACACACCCACATGCACATACCTAGATGCATACGCACGCACGCACACACACATACATACACACACATATACAGATATACTGTATTCATGTGTTGCTCTGTGTTAAACGAATGAGGGGGAAAGAAAACTCAAAACATGATATGGAGTATTTCTACATCTTTTATCTCTTATAAAATCTGGCTATATAGAAACCCAAAGAAATCACCATGATCTCAACTGACTTCAGACATGTCTGTGGAGTTAGGAAATTCTCTCTGGAAGTGTATAGTTCTAGGTTCGATCCCTCTGCGAAGCAAAAGGGCCGTGTATTTTCTACAATAGCCGCAGGTTGATTAACAGTTTTTGAGTGGAATTTGATGCAAATGGTGTGGAATACCTTCATTTGTGTGTGTGTGTGTATTTGTATGTGTATGTGATTGTATGTGTGTGTATGATATATATATATATATATATATATATATATATATATATATATATGAATGTATGTATACATATATACATATATATATATATATGTATACACGCTTACACACACAGATATATATATATATATATATCTCAAAGTTCGTTTTTCCAGCGTTCACCACTTCACATCGTCTTGGATTAACAGCCATCGCCGTTTGTTTTTACTGTTTTATTCTCATTGTCCTGTTTTTGTTACCACTTTCACACCTTCCGCAAAAATCCCAAATTTTATTTAATTTGCTTTGCGGGAAGGACTGTTTTAGCGAAGTCGCGTCTTGTCCTTACCTTCGAAAAGCGGAGTAGATAAAACTGGGGACAACTGTTGAAGAGAATGTTTTTATGTTGTATGTCTCGTTTCGCTGGTTGTTTTTCTTTTTCGTAGTTCCAAAAAAAGTTCGTTTTCTATGTTTTTGTTTTTTATGTTCTCGTTTCTCATTTTGTCTACGTTTTTTTGATGTCCTGTACCCATATATGCATGTATATATATATGTAGGTATATATATGCATATATTTATTTATTATTTGTATTATATATATGCGTGTGTGTGTGTGTGTGTGTGTGTGTGTGTGCGTGTGTGTGTGTGTGTGTGTATGTGTGTGTGTGTGTGTGTGTGTGCTACGGCACTCCGTCCGTTACGATGAGGGTTCCTGTTGATCCGATCAACGGAACAGCCTGCTCGTGAAATTAACGTGCAAGGGGCTGAGCACTCCACAGACGCGTATACCATTAATGTAGTTCTCGGGGAGATTCAACGTGACAAAAAGTGTGACAAAGAGTGGCCCTTTGAAATAGAGGTACAACAGAAACAGGAAGAAAGAGTGAGGGAAAATTTGTGGTGAAAGAGTACAGCAGGGTTCACCCCCACCCCCTGCCGGAGCCTCGTAGAGCTTGTGTTTTCGTTCAATAAACACTCACAACACCCGGTCTATGAATCGAAACCGCTGCCCTAACCAGTTGGCCATTGCGCCTCCTATATGTGTATACTATACACATATTGAAACACTCAATGAACTTCCGTTCAGTGTCCATCTATGTATATGTATGTATGTATATATATATATAAATATATATATATACATACATACATACACATATACACATCCATATACATGCATATGTACATGTATATGTATGTATGCCTCTATATATATGTATGTGTATATATATATATATATTCACACATACATGCACATATACATACATACATACATGCATACATACATACATACATACATACATATATATATATATATATATAAAATAGTAAAAAGTGAAAACACTATAGAAGGCTTGTTTTAAAAGGTTAAAAAAATATATTTGAGTCATTATGTCAGAAGAATGTTATAAATTTTTTTCATACAGTGACATAGTTTTTGAAGAAATTACCGGTTTCGTGTTAACTTTTCAAATTTCTCAAAACATCGTGTTATGACTTCGTTATGAAGTGTAAAGAGGAGTTCCAGGTAAGGGGGGGGGGGGTAATAAGTGATTTCTTCCGGTGTAAGGGAGATAATCGCTTTATATTTCTTGCCTGTTTGACTTAATGGGGTGAGTTTCTCTGTATAAGAATGTTAGAGCGGTTAAGTTTGGGCTTATGTTTTTCAATGAAGGATGTTTCCTTGTTTAGTCTAATTTGTGTTGGTGTTCCAATAGCACATTGATAAAATGGAAAGATTAAAAATTGTGGTAGTAGTTGCTTTGCGCATTTCTCAATATGCTCACTAAAGGGTATCATTCTGTATTCTGGGAATGCAATCTGTTGTCGATGCAGTGTGCATCTACGTCTGAGTGATAGTCCCGTGGATCCCACGTAGTATTGGTGGCAGCCTGAGCATCTTATGACATAAATTATGTTTTCAGAAGCACAAGTAAAATTAGATTTGATCTTGAATTTTTGTCCCTCTTTGAAGAGGAATTCTCATCCTTCTAGAAGGTTTGGGCATGTTGCGCAGTTTGGTCTACCACATTTTTTACTTTTGCATCCGTAATTTCAGAAAGCAATTTTGCCTTTGTGAGAATCTTTTTAAGTGATTTAGGTTGTTTGTAGCTTTTAATGATTTTATGTATGTTTAGAATTTCCTTTAATTTGGGGTCCTTATGAAGTATTGGTAAATTCTGGGTGATGATGGTGAAGGCGTCTTTGTTTCTGGGGTTGTATGTGGATATGTAAGGCAGTATTTTCGGGAAAGGTGTGTTGTTGTGTTGAACTTTTCTCAAAGTTTCTATGTCGATTTCTGTTGCACGTCTGATCCCATCCTCTATGAGTTGAGCTGGGTAGTGTCTGTCAATTAGGGTGTTTTTGAGTTCTTGTAGTCTAAAGTTCCTGGTATTTTGTTCTGACACTATTGTGCATATCCTTCTTGCAAGGTTGAAAGGGATGTTTGTTTTAGTGTGTCTTGGGTGGCATGAATCAAAAAGAAGGTATTGTTTGGCGTCTGTGGCTTTGTAAAAAATGTCTGTTTCTATTTTAAGGTTAAGGTTTCTATTTTCTATATATTCAACCACGTGCTTTCACACTCCAACTTTCTCATCTATATATATATATATATATATATATAATATATATATATATATATATATATATATATCGTTGCTATTATGTTAAACTATCGTATGTCCAACTTTGGTCAAATGCATTTTAAATATTTATGTTTGCAATAGCTAGAGAGGGTGTGAATCAATACCCTAACGTGTCCAGTTCGATTATTTTACACTTCTGACACTTTTTTGTTTCTTTGATCGATTCTCAAGGGATGCAAGGCAAATGTGACCTTTGGGTCATTTAAACTCACAGCAAATAGAATCGAACCAATGACCATGAAGCATTCAATCCAAACAAAGCTCTTGCGATTCTGCCAAACTGACATTTTTTACACACACACATGTGGTTGGGAAGCAGGCTTCTCACCACTCAGCTATATATATATATATATATATATATATATATATATATATATATATATATATATATATAATATATTAATAAATAAAACATATACATATATATATACATATATGTACGTACCCACCTCTACATGTATATATACACGCATATATGAGTACAGGACACCAAAAAAACGTCGAACACAATGAGAAACGAAAACATAGACACAAACCCAAGGAACTGGACATTTTTCTTAAACAACAAAAAAATAGAGTACAGGATAAATAACACAAGGAAAAAAAAAACCTTCTTCAGTCGCCATTGTTTCATCTACTATACGTTTCGAAGGTGAAGGCGAGACGTATCTTCGAAAGAAACTTTCCTTCCTGCGAAAAGCAAATCAAATAAAATTTGAGATCTTTTTGCAGAGAGGTAAAAATGGTAACAAAACCGTATGTATGTATGTATGTATGTATGTATGTATGTATGTATGTATGTATGTATGTATGTATGTATGTGTACATACATACATAATAAACAATAGTTTAAAGTTTTAAGCACAGTATTTTGATGTGATCCGTATTTTAGAGAAAAACAGATGTCCGCGTTGTTTGTTGGAAGTTTTAAAGAAAATCGACATATTGTGGAACGGCTTTGCTAAAATTCAAACATGGTGGCTTGTACCGCCTATAGTTTCCGGTAAGTGTAAAATAAAGGCACCAGTTTCAAAGTAACATATGATAGCTTAGGCTCCAATCACGAAGCTTAACGTTTAATAAAGTGTACGGGTAGTTTTCTTTTAGAACGGAATTGTAGCAAACGCTGTGAAATTCTTCTTGAATGGCAGCTATTTCCTAATAACCTTCTTGTTAATTAATCTTGTATGTAAGCGAGATAAGTGAAAGGAAACAATGGCTTATTGTGTCGGAGAATATATCCGATTGCTTTATCGTTTTTAGTACTGACTTAACGAGAACACGCTTCTATGAAACAGCAAGAGCGACATTTATATAGCAAAGACGCTGGATAGCTTGAGAGGCGTAAGTACAATCAGAGTTGAACTGGACACACATCATCAATGGTTATGAAAAGAGTGCTGTCTAGTCTGCAGGCTATATTGATTATTATAGATGGCAGGGTCGCTGTATTTAATAATGAATCATTTTAGCATAGAAAATGATTGAAAGTATCTAATTCAAGGGAAACATAGACAGCTAATATATAGATAGATATCACACTGGTGAATTGATATTAAATTAGCCACTGAGAGATACGACGTGGATGTGTGTGAATGTGTGTGACTGTGTGTGTGTTTCTCTCTCTGTGTGTGTGTGTGTGTGTGTGTGTGTGTGTGTGTGTGTGTGTGTGTGTGTGTGTGTGTGTGTGTGTCGATTAGTACATTATATTGTACTTGCATGAATTTGGAAATAAATGATTATACGTACGTGTGAATGAGTGTATATGTCTGGTATGTATATGTATATATACATATATATATTTATACATATATATTATATACACATTCACATATATACATATACATATACATATATATATATATAGATACATACATACATAACGGCATAAATCTACACATATACCCATTATCATTTGGAAATATATATATGCTATATAATTATGATCTGCAACAGTAGTAATAGTAGTAGTAGTAGTAGAAGCAGTAGTAGTAGTAGTAGTAGTAGTAGTAGTAGTAGTAGTAGTAGTAGTAGTAGTAGTAGTAGTAGTAGTAGTAGTAGTAGTAGTAGTGGCAGATTCTCGCCACTTTGTATTCGGTGTATTTTGGCCATTATAGAATTATAGATAAATGTTTAACAAAAAAATGCTAAAGAGAAGCAAGAAGATCGATGGACATGTTCGGAAATAGCGATGTAATTCAAGAAAAAGTAACACGACCGGAAGGATAAACATGGTGGCTGTAAAAATAGAGAAATCATAGCCATAGAGAAGCTATGGGTTTGGTTGAAAGAAAAAGGGATAAAAACAGGGAACAAAAACCCTTATCACGGTTACACACAAGAGCAAACAATTGGAATTAAAATTATGGAAGCAAAATTGACAAAACCAACATGATAATAGCGTTGAATGTTTGGTCAAGTAGGTGGAAGTTCTGAATTATCTTTTTGTGTGAATATGCCAAGATGACAACACAAAGAATCCCAAAACTAGAATGATAGGATACGGACACAAAGACACTCGGAAGTTTTCAAGGAATTTCGTTTGGAAATATATCGAAAATTGCTACCAACAAAAGCCAGAAGCTGTTGTTGAAAAAGACTGCTTGTAGGATCTTATGGGATTTCTCGCTGGAATTTCATTGTATAAAATGAACTGAAGAAATCTGATATGATTGTAAAAGAGGAAAATGGTATGTAATGACAGAATTTGCTTAACGAAATCCAAACTAAAGGGAAAAAATTGAAATGTATCTGGATTTCACCATAATACTGAAAATTGGGATATGTTAGATAAAGTTGGCGGAATTCATAGGTGAATTTCACGGTAGCCATTACAAAAGTTATCACCATTGTCATGTGTGTTGGGGGAAACAATACCAAAACGGATGCTCGAAAGATGGAAAAACATTAGAATTTTGACCCAGAAATTTGTAATCTTTTCTTCTGCGAGAATCAGTCTGAAAGGTATTTGGTTGTTGAAGAGAAATTTAAGAGTGCGCGTGTCTGTGATCGCTTTCTCGTTGCATTTCTGTAATTTAAACACACACAGGTCATTATCTTGTTTTGGCGTTTTAGACTGTCCAGTTTCCTGTTTAACTTATAAGGTGAGCTTCAAATGCGAACGAAGCATGTGGCCCAACCATTTCCATCTACTTTTTGTTATTCCTTCACTTATAATTGATTCTTTCGTTGTGTCTCGAATGACTTCATTTCTCAAAAAACATATATTTGATAACCAACATCCTTTGTTATTCGTTATTTGTAGACACTAAAACAATTGCCTATAATTTGTTTATTAATTGAATCTATTCTGAGTATATTCTATATACTGGTCTCAAATTTTGACATCAGGCCAGCAAATTCGGAAGAGGGCAGTAAGTTGATTACACCAGCCCCCAGTACTTGAGTGGTATTTATTTTATCGAAACCGGAAGGATGACAAGTAAGGTCAACCCTTGGTGGAATTTGATCTCAAAATGTAAAGATTGATGAAAAGCCGTTAAGCATCTGCCCTGCGCAGTAACGATTCTGCCAGCTCGCCATCTTCAATTTATTCTATATATCAAAAGCAATAAAAATTAATGCTTATACACAGTAGAATTCCTATAGATTTGAGAGGATTCGCATTTTCCTATAAGTATCTTTAGACGTCCATTAAATTCAGATTTTTAGGACCAATAACTATCCATACAAATTGGATGATATATATTTAACTATTTCAATTTTTCTCTAATCTCTGCTTATTTTATCAAGCTGCATTTTGCTATTTCGTTACTAAAACATCAATGTTATCAGAATAATCCAAACCTGTTAAAAACTTTCCATAAATACATTCATTTCATTATTTTCCATCTGCGATTCTTTGCCAGAACAGCAAACAAGTGGGGCTGTAGAACACATCCTTACATCATTCTAGTCCTAAATTTAAAAATGAAACACCATGCGGATATGCAATAGCACAGTATGTTGCCACAGAAAATTCGAAGTCTAACACATCCTGCAACGGCAAATATTCTTTCCAGAAATCTATCCTACAAAAGTAACAAAAGAGACAGTGTCCCTACGATCTTCACAATTTAGCTCATATATATATATGTGTGCGTGTGGTTGTGTGTGTGTCTGTGTGTGTATTCATTAATATGTACACACACACACACACACAACACACACACACACACACATATATTATATATATATATATATATATATATATATATATATATATATATAGATATATATATATATATATAGTTGGAAATGGATGCGTGCCGATCAGTTATATGCTGAGACCCCCTTCGGCCATGACTGACCCTGGATTGCACCTAGAAAGTTAATCTCCCAGGCACAAGTCCGGGCAAGGTTGTTTATGGAAGGCCAGCAGTCGACCATGCATAGCAGCCTCCCCTCTCCACGCCATCTTTATCCGCGGGAAAGGCAAAGGCCGATACAGCTTGGCACCTGTGACGTCGCAACTAATTTCTACAGCTGAGTGAACTGGAGCAACGTGAAATAAAGTGTCTTGCTCAAGAACACAACACGCAGCCCGGTCCGGGATTCGAACTCACAACAGTTCGTTTTCACTGTACTGTTTTTGTTACCAGCTTTGACCCTCTGCAAATCCCAATTAATATTTTGCTTTACTGGAGCAACTGTTTTCACGAAGATACATATCTGTGTGTGTATTGACATAGAAATACATTGTCGTAATTGATCAAAATGTGGAGTAGATAAACAGCCGACAACTGACGAAGGGCCGTTCTTTATGTTACTTGTCTTGTTTTCCATTTGTTTCTTTCGTTGTACGCAACAAAGTTCGTATTCCATGTATTCATATTTCGTATTTCATGTTATTTACGTTTTACGATGTCCTGTACCCATATATGCATGTGTATATACATATATTGTAAGTATGTACATATATGTATGTATATAAGCATATATATATATATTATTTATATGTATATATACATAAACTTGTATACACACACATATTTATACATGTATATAAGGTATTGGCTTGCATAACATAATACACGACACACATCTATATGTCTGTTTGTGTGTGTATGTATGTGTATGTGTGCGTGAGTGCGTGTATGTTCATATATATACATAAATATCTAAACATAGGCCTATTTATTCATGCATTTATATACATATATATAAAGTGGGTGCGTAACGTATTTGAAGACATACCTTTTGGGGGTCATTGCTGTATTTTTTGCTCATTCTGTATAATCATTGTTTCAGAAAATAATAATGGTAGACCCTCAGCTTACTCAAGAAATGAAGAGGCATGCTGTTATTGTGGTTATAAAGGCTGAGCATTGCGATTTAGAAACATCTCGATTTTTAAATGTTGCCAGATCTTTCGTCTACAAAGTTTGTAAGGAGCTAGAGACTGAAGATGGAAACGTATGACTAGTATCAAAGCATAAAAAGCATTCTAAACGCTCTGAAATCATCAGAACACTCGAATTTATCCAAGTTCAACAGACCATTGATTACAATCCCGAAAAGCCCATGAGGTCAATTGCAAAATATTTCCATGTGTCAGAAGGAATAGTCAGAAATGTTGTCCACGAAGACATCAGATTTAAGTGTTATATGATGAGGAAAGGTCAATTTGTCTGAAAATGCAAAAGAAAATAACTACATCAAATCTAAAAGTTTCTTTGACAAACTGAAAAATCCAGCAGAAGATTTGATTTGGTTTTTCTCAAACAAGAAAGACTTCAACCAAGATCAAAAACTTAACAGAAGAAATGATAGATGGTTATGTGCAGACCCTTCTGAAGTTCCAAGTGTTATGCATACGAAATTTCCTGCAAATGTCATGGTCTTAGGGGTTGTCAGCAATGACAGACATGTAATGCCTCATTACTTCTTTCCACAAGGCCTTAGAGTTAAATCTGCCGCCTACATTGAGGTTCTGCAAATAATTGTTAAGCCCTGGATAGACAACGTATGCAATGGAAGTCCATATGAGTTTCAGTAAGACTCTGCAGTATCACACATGGCTCTAGTAACACAGGAGTGGAGAGCTGAAAGTTTTCATGATCACATAACCCCTACCATTTGGCCTCCTAATTCAATCCATTGGAATATTACATGTAGAGCGTTTTTGAAAGAGAGATCAATGAACATGCCCATAACACTAAAGATTTTTTGGAGCCTGCAATAGTCAGAGTAATGTCGAATATGAACCAGGATCACTTGATTCGAGCATGTAGATGATTTAGATCTCATATAGAAGCAGTTGTTGAAGCTGAAGATGGATTTATTGAATAACATTATAGAAATGGTTTACTTGTATCGTCATAGTATTTTTTGATAAATAAATTTATCTGTTATTATATATCTGTTTATGTATAATCATAAATCTGTCCTCAAATATATTACGCACCCTGTATATATATATATATATATATATATATATATATATATATCTATATATATATATATATATATATATAGATAGATAGATAGATAGAGATAGATAGATAGATAGATAGATAGATAGATAGATAGATAGATAGATAGATAGATATACATGTATGCATATACATAATTCTATATATGTATATATGTGTGTTTATTTGTATGTATGTAAGAGAGAGAAAAACTGGAGGAGAGTTACTGTTGATCAACTTAAGCATACATCCTTAGAAGCATGCACACAAATTATATAGATAGATAGGTAGATAGACAGATAGATAGATAGATATATACATATCTATACAAATATACATACATACATATATATTTATATATATATATATATATGTACACACGCACATATACATGTAATGTATATATAAACACACCTACATACCCACACACATACACACATAAACACACACACACACATACACAAGACGCGCGCGCGCTCACACACAATGCACACAGTAATGGCTTTCCTCAAATGGAGTGGAACTTGACAAAGAAATGCTCCCTGATACCAAAGAGAATCTACAAATATAGAAATACTACTCATTCTATTATATTTTTTTTTATTTTTCTTGTTATGTTCTCTTATGTTTATATTTTTTGTTTAGTTTACTTTTATTTTTGGGTTTTTTTCCTCCTCGCCGTTCTTTCTTTTTCCTTTTCTGCTTATTTCCCACCCACCCACCCACCCCCTTTTTATTTTATTTTTTATTTTTGTTTTTTTGTGTTTATGTCTGCCTTTTGGCAGGCGATATTCAGTATGATTGTTTAATGAAACGATGCTTCCAGAAGATCTTTACTAAACTTATGTAAATATGTATATATATATATATATATATATATATATATATATACAGAGGTATTTGTGCATATACAGACCGACGAGAGTACATATAAGGTCTTGTGTTAGGTATTCGATTCCTGTGCAGACAAAACAACCAAACACATAAAGTGTATGTAAATGTATATATATATATATATGTGTGTGTGTGTGTGTGTGCGTGTGTCTGTCTGTCTTTCTGTATTCCCACACACTCGCACATATATCACTATAAATATATTTGCGCAATACGCGTGTTTGTGTGTGTATACTACTGCTACTATTATTATTATTATTATTATTGTTGTTATTGTTGTTGTTGTTGTTGTTGTTATTATTACATGTGTATATATGCATGTGTATGCGTGTGTGTGTTTGTGTGTGTGTGTGTGGTGTGTGTGTACGTGTAAATGTATATCTATATCAATACACACACAGATATGTCTATGTATACAAAATATAGATATTTTTGCGTAATATATATATATATATATATATATATATATATATATATATATATACATACATATGCATATGTATATGTGTGTGTATGTGTGTGTGAGTGTATATATAAATGATTCTGTGTATATATAAATATATAATCAATACACGCACCTATATGTATATATACACGTGCCTATGAGTGTTTTGTTTGCGTTGTGTATATGTGAGTGTGTGCGCTCGCGTGTGTGTGCGTGTGTGTGCGTGTGTAAATGAGTAGGGTGTATAGTTGAGTGGTTAACGAAATTCGCCTCAAAATAATGAGGACCCAGTTTCGATCACACAGTATGGCATCTTGAGCAATTGTACAAAGTCTTTCCTAACTTTTTCTATGAAATTGCAGAGATAGAAACCGTATATAACACCTCGCTGGTTGGACTTGACCCGCAGTAGCATCCGTCAGTTGCGTCGACGAGTGTCCCAATCCATTCGATCAACAGAACAGCCTGTGCCCGTGAAATTAATTTGAATGTGGCAGAGTACTCCACAGATATGCGTAACCTTAACGTTCTTTTCAAAGAGATTCAGCATGATACAGACTGTGACAAGGCTGACCCTTAGAAATACAGGTACTACTCATTTTTGCCAGCTGAGCGGGCTGAAATAATTTGAAATAAAATGTCTTGCTCAAGGACATAAATCGTTGCCGGGATTCGAACTCACGCCCTTACGATCGTGAGCCGAATATCCTAATCACTAAGCCACGCGCTTTTACACTATATCTGTAATTAGGGGCAGTCTTAAGTAATTATCTTTTACTTTTTATCGTTTACTTGTTTCAGTCATTGGACTGCGGCCATGCTAGAGCACCACTTTCAAGGATTTTAGTCAAACACATCAACCCCAATACATAATATCAAATTTGGTATTTATTCTATCGGTCCTTTTTGCCGAACCCCTAAATTACAGGGACGCAAACAAATTAACACCGGTTCTCAAACGGTGGCGGACGCGTCAAACAGAAGTAACCACCCTCACAAAAAAAACAAATGCACACATACATACTTACATACATACATACATACATACATACATACATATTTATATATATATATATATCCACTCAGTTTCCGTCTAGGAAATTCACACACGAGTCATTACTCGATCCGAAGCCTAAGGAGCAGTAGGACTGAACCTGTAACCACATGGATACAAAACAGGCTTCTTACCCATAACGGTCATGCCTGAGCCTATAGCTTTAGCCACATACGCCATGATTCAATGAGAAAGTAAATTAAGTATATCAAACAACTGGAATAGTCATCGTCGACGAAGACGGAGATCCCCATAATGTGTATAAAAAGCAAATAATACCAAAATAAATAGTTAAACAAATGAATGCAACGAAAAAAAAACCATAAAAATTCAGATGTAAGTTCTTGGGGAAAAAAAAAAAAAACCTTCTCAATTGGAATAAAATGCAAGTAGAAAGCTTGCAGGCCAGAATTAGTTCCCTCAATAACTTTCTAAACCATCAAGTAAATGGTCTCTTCTAGTTTTGGTCTTTCGTTCCACATGTTTTATTTCGTTTTATTTCTTTGGTTCAATTTTTTTTTTCTTTCCCTTTCGCTGTCATACTATCCAACCTACCCAAACCGCTACGTTTTTTGGAACATTTCTTCTTTGTTCAATGTTTGCTGTTGATGTGTATATGGTGGTGGTGGTGGTGGTCGTGGTGGAGAAGGAGGTGGTGTTAGTTTTTCTGTTATTGTTTTTTTGTTTTGTTGTTTGGTTTTTTTTTTTGTTTCACCTAAGTGAAATTATTTTTGTCAACTCTTTTTCACTGACATTAGAAAAACACAAACTTTCTCCCTCTTTCACACACACACGCACACACGCACACACGCACACACACACACACACACACACACACACACACACGTAAGTATAGGCATACATACGGACAAAACTGCACATTCGCATAGACATATCACCTATTTTTATGTACACAGCATACAAATACAACTATATTTGTGTAATATATATATATATAATATATATATATATATATATATATATATATATATATATAATATATATATATATATATATATATATCCACTCAGTTTCCGTCTAGGAAATTCACACACGAGTCATTACTCGATCCGAAGCCTAAGGAGCAGTAGGACTGAACCTGTAACCACATGGATACAAAACAGGCTTCTTACCCATAACGGTCATGCCTGAGCCTATAGCTTAGCCACATACGCCATGATTCAATGAGAAAGTAATTAAGTATATCAAACAACTGGAATAGTCATCGTCGACGAAGACGGAGATCCCCATAATGTGTATAAAAAGCAAATAATACCAAAATAAATAGTTAAACAAATGAATGCAACGAAAAAAAAACCATAAAAATTCAGATGTAAGTTCTTGGGGAAAAAAAAAAAAAAACCTTCTCAATTGGAATAAAATGCAAGTAGAAAGCTTGCAGGCCAGAATTAGTTCCCTCAATAACTTTCTAAACCATCAAGTAAATGGTCTCTTCTAGTTTTGGTCTTTCGTTCCACATGTTTTATTTCGTTTTATTTCTTGGTTCAATTTTTTTTTCTTTCCCTTTCGCTGTCATACTATCCAACCTACCCAACCGCTACGTTTTTGGAACATTTCTTCTTTGTTCAATGTTTGCTGTTGATGTGTATATGGTGGTGGTGGTGGTCGTCGTGGTGGAGAAGGAGGTGGTGTTAGTTTTTCTGTTATTGTTTTTTTGTTTTGTTGTTTGTTTTTTTTTTTTTTGTTTCACCTAAGTGAAATTATTTTTGTCAACTCTTTTTCACTGACATTAGAAAAACACAAACTTTCTCCCTCTTTCACACACACACGCACACACGCACACACGCACACACACACACACACACACACACACACACACACGTAAGTATAGGCATACATACGGACAAAACTGCACATTCGCATAGACATATCACCTATTTTTATGTACACAGCATACAAATACAACTATATTTGTGTAATATATATATATATATATATATATATATATATATATATATATATATATATATATATATATATATATATTATATATATAGATAGATAGATAGATAGATAGATAGATAGATAGATAGATAGATAGATAGATAGATAGATAGATAGATAGATAGAGGCATGTACATGTGCTGGTAAATGTATATTCACACATACATATACGCATGTGTATATATTATATGCATACACGCACATATATATATATATATATATATATATATATATATATATATATATATATATATATATCACACATACACATACATACCTAAATAAGTACTTTATACTACACTATATACATATGCAGAGAGAAATGAGTTTAACATTTACAAAACACCAAAATATCCAAAACCAGATTGGTTAACTTTAATGTGATACAGTCAGTAGTCGAGATCACATGCATTATGTAACTATTGCACTACCACATGAAACAGCCTGTAGCCACATGAGATCTTAAATATCTTCTATATTACACAATAATATATTGCATTCTATCATATGTGAATACATATACATATACACATATATACAGGCACACACACACACACATACACACACACACACACACACACATATATATATATATATATTATATATATATATATATAGATATATATATATATATATATATATATATACATGAAAGCTCACACTCTTATCGTGCATCATTATCAGCACGGTCGAGTCAGCGAAGACCAGATTTTTCGATTTGTTTGTGTCACATTCATGCCAAATATATTGCATTATTTTTTTTTTTTTTGCACTGGTTCTTCGATTGAAGTTTTCTACTGTAATCGAAGTAAAATATATATATGGCGTATATCTACTTATATATAAATAGATGTACGCTTGGCTGCATATGGTTGTTCAACGAATTACAACATAGCAAAAATCTCTATGAACTGTGGACCTTCATATCCAAATCGTGAAGGCGCGTGACTTAGTGGTTGGGGTAATCGTCTCACGAACGCAAGCTTGTGAGTTCAATTCCTGGCGACACGTTGTGGTCTTGAGCAAGAAACTTTATTTCACTTTGATCCAGTCCATTCAGTTAGCAAATTTTATATTAGCACTTGCATTTCAAATGGCCAGCCTTGTCAGACTCTGTGTCACGCTGAATCTCCCTGTGAACTACATTAAGAGCACACATGTCTGTGGTGTGCTCAGCCACATGCACGTTAATTTCAGAAGCAAACTGTTTCAGTGATCGTATCAACTGGAACCATCACCGTCGCAACCGACGGAGTGCCATTAGTATATCCAAATCTCTCTTCGCCTTTAAATTCTTTTACTTGTTTCAGTCATTTAACTGCGGCCATGCTGGAGCACCACCTTTAGTCGAGCAAATCGACCCCAGGACTTATTCTTTGGACGCCTAGTACTTATTCTATCGGTCTCTTTTGCCGAACCGCTAGCTACGGAAACGTAAGAACACCAGCATCGGTTGTCAAGCGTAGTTGGGGGAGGGGGCAAACACAGACACACAAACATATACACACACATACATCTATCTATATATATATATATAATATATATATATACATATATACGACGGGCTTCTTTCAGTTTCCGTCTACCAAATCCACTCACAAGGCTTTGGTCGGCCCGAGGCTATAGTAGAAGACACTTGCCCAAGGTGCCACGCAGTGGGAATGAACCAGGAACCATGTAGTTGGTAAGCAAGCTACTTACCACACAGCCACTCCTGCGCCTTTGATGACTATACGCCTTAAAACATTGCAGTATCGGAGAATGCAGCTTTCGTCTATTTGTGCTCACCCATAAGACAGCAGGGTAGTGCAGATAGGTTGCTCTCAACACATTTAAAAAAACATATGTCTTTCCCAGATGTACGTTCTGACTAAAAATTAGAGGACCAAACTTCAGAAGAAGTCGTCCTGTGTGCTCGTTCATCATCCTGATTATTTTTATTTTCCCGAGTACTCGACAATATTGAAAGTGGAGGGTTGACCCGCTTTTTGATATTTGTTCTGTTGGGTTTCTACTTACCCCCATATTTTGCCTTGAGATGGGATACCGTGTTTATCATTAACTATCCGAATATGTCACAGGTTGTACTATTAGCAGTAGCACACAAAGCAACCTGGCAATCTATCTATCTATCTATCTGTGTATTGTGTGTGTGTATTAGATTGGGTTGCGCATGTTCAGGTCCACAGCAGGACGAAGGCCTGAGCGTGTTCTCTCCATCAACCACTGTCTGATGTGGAAGTTGTGAATTTGAGCTGAGACCAAACTGGTTTGATGAGCCTACTCTTCCCCACTGGCTCGACATCACTTGGCAATTATACAATTATGTTCCAATACGTATTCGTATACATTCGTATATGCAATCAGTCGCTGGTATAAAATTAAAATGTTCCTTTATATGTATTAATATTTTATTAGATTTCTAAATATTTTTTGTTGTTGTTGTTGTTTATGACTGCCACTATTAATAATTTTGATACCAATTTTAAAGTTTTTCGCATTAGTAAATTCATCTTTAATACTTTCTTTTTAATAGTTACACCTGCACATAAGGCGGAGGAGAGCTGGCAGAACCGTTAGCACGCCGGGCGATATGCATAGCCGTTGTTCGTCTGTCGTTACGTTCTGAGTTCAAATTCCGCCGAGGTCGACTTTGCCTTTCATTCTTTCGGGGTCGATTAAATAAGTACCAGTTACGCACTAGGGTCGATATAATCGACTTAATACGTTTTTCTGTCTTTGTTTGTCCTCTCTGTGTTTAGCCCCTTGTGGGTAGTAAAGAAATAGGTAATTCGTCTGCCGTTACGTTCTGAGATCAAATTCCGCCGCGGTCGACTTTGCCTTTCATCCTTTCGCAGTCGATAAAATAAGTACCAGTTATGCACTGGGATCGATGTAATCGATTTATCCCTTCCCTCAAAATTGCTGGCCTTGTGCCAAAATTTGAAATCACTATTTATACTTACGCAGTGTTTTGAACGATTGTAGTGAATTGTTCGAAATAGGAGGCGTTATTTTCGAATTAAAGGGTCGGAACTCTTTTTACTCCCTACATAACTGTCGTATATAACGGTATATTCTTAGGTTATTTGAATTAAATTTGCACCAAAGCAGCCATATTATGCGAATGTCAGCGCGAGGTTTACTGATTGGGGTCTCAGGAAACATAATATGTTCTGCCTCTTTTATATTTCTTTTACTACGGTTTCCCTGAAATATAGAAATTTCTTTCCCTATCTCTATTTTCATTTCCATTTTGGTACTAACTGTATGCATACATACATACATATATATGTGTGTGGTTGTATGCATGCATGCATGTATGTAAGTGTGTTTGTTTGCATGTATGTATGTATATACACGCACACACACACACACACACACACATATATATATATATTCGTGCATTCCTTTATTTTGATTTAAACTTTTCGATGTTTGCCCTATTTTGACCTCTTAGGTGTCACCTAGTTTCTCTTTATAAGACTTTCACATTCATGCGGTGTTATAGATGTAGTTCCTATGTTCTACTGTTCTTGTGTAAGTTTAACTTTAGCGAGGAATCTACAAAGTATAATAAATCAGGAGTCCCTATAAGACATATCGTCAGTTGTAGACTCGGCATGCCATCTACTAAACTGATTTCTGGTTGGCATTATTATCTTGCTTTCCATGGAAAAAAATTCATATATGCACAATCCAACGCATCCCAGAATGGCATGACAAATATCTCCTTTTAAATTACCATCCATTATAGTGGTGAGCTTGTTTACATTAGTTGGCAGGCGAGGCAATGTCGATTGTAGAATCAAAGCAGAAAAATTCTCAAATCTTCATTGAAAGCATTAAAAACGGTTCATAATACAATAGCACTATGGTAAAGACTGGCTAATTTCAAAATCGATAAAGCAGTTTGCCATAAATAGAAGTGATAACTATGGGCTTACCATTATCACTAATAATTGCATGGCTTACCAAGAAAACTAATCGCTGAAAGACGTAGCTTGGTTAAGATACGTGGAAGACATTTTCGCACTCAAACAACACGAAGAGAACGTCCACGTTCTTGTAGACTATATGGAATCACAACATATATCAATTCAGTAGACCACGGGAAAGGAAATCAATAGCCAAACGTCATTTTGATGTACAGTTGAAGACGTCAAAAGCAGGAGTCAAAACATCTGTTTATCACATACTTGATACAAATCTTGTGATTATCAGTGTACATACAGCGTTCAAAAAGAATTGAGAAATGTGTACATTTCAAACAATCTATCTATCTATCTATCTATCTATCTATCTATCTATCTATCTATCTATCTATCTATCTATCTATCTATCTATCTATCTATCTATCTATCTATCTATCTGTGTGTGTATGTGTGTATTGGATTGGGTTGCCCATGTTCCGTCCACAGCAGAACGAAGGCCTGACCGTGTTCTCTCCATCAACCACTATCTGATGTAGAAGTTGTGAATTTGAGCTTGAGATCAAATTGGATTAATGAGCCTACACACACAAAAAGCAAAAACTGAGAAATGTGTTGATGAATAACAAATACTAAATTTATCATATAAAACCCACAGTCAGTCAGAAGTACAAAGTAGAGGTCGAACCTTATTTCAAGAGATTGACTGTAAGCATTCAGAGAATCGGCAACCCTTGCAATATCAAA
>NC_043002.1:76274608-76287108 GCF_006345805.1 Octopus sinensis
GAATATAGTGGTTGTAGCACCTCTCTTCGGCAGTTGCAATTGACACCACCCAGCCTCGACAGAATTACTTTCTTTATGTTGGTTGTTACAATAAAACAATTTCAAATTGATATATTTAAGGCTTTTAATGAAAACACTGTTTCTATATTACAATACTTAAGTGAAAGTGTCGCCATAAGGAATACAAGTTATCGTTAAGAAAACTGACACAAAATAGAATTCAAACAGTCGTATGTAACGAGACAGTGTAAATAATAACTGGAAATATTCTCATATTGCTGACATCGTAATACTCTATAACATGTCTATGGACAGGTGTACAGAGCATCACCATGTCTGCCTGTCTCTTTTGCTTGATTCTCAGTTTTAAAACCCAGACACTTTTTTTCAGTAATCCCTACCGCGGTCGAAAGAGCATACATCTTGTTCCTCATCAGACAATGTTCATTACAACTCTTCTTTTCCGAGCATATTGAAAACTCTTCCGTTATTCATAAAACAGCGGAATATTATCTTGCTCCTCGATTTTTCCTTCGTAAATTCTTCAAGGAAGGACAAGTTGTCTCTCGAAATATATCTTAAACATACTTTTCTTTGAACTTGCTCATATCGAGCAGCTCCTTATGACACACGACGCTTGTAAAAGTTGGATAGTTATTGATGCAACTGGTTGTTATATTGTTAGCCTCTTTATGTGTGGTTTCTATTGTGCAACTGTAAGATCACTGTTCGGTTCTCTTTTCTTTTATTTTCATTCTTTTATTTGCTAATGTCATTGGACTGTGGTCATGCTGAAGCACTTTTCTGAATGGTTTAATCGAATTAATCCAGACCAATACCTATTTTCTGTCTCCAACGTTTTGCTGGAATGCTAAATTACGAGGGAGTAAATAAGCCAACGCCAGTTGTCAAGCGGTATGGGAACAAACCACAAACACACTTACACATATGCACACACACACACACACACACACACACACACACACACACACGCGCGCACACACCCACACATGTACGATGAGCTTCAGCTCAGCTTTCCTGACGAAAGGAAACCATTGGGGTGGTACTTACGATATATTCGACTCATAGCGGGACTATCCTAATTGCAAAAATAGTTGGAAGCGATCGGATATTGAACGAATACGTGCAAAACAGTTTTACCGCACTGCGAGCATCTCGATCAGATCCAATTCATGACGTTTCCGCTCCTGTAAAGTTTATCCCGTACCTACAGTATTCCCAGGCAGCTTATGGCTCGGTTCTTGTCAACCAATAATCCTCTATAGTTTACAATGGTTGGTACTCTACTGGTTGCATTGCTTCATTGCTAGAAATATGCCAATGCCCGACAACATTCTAGATAGCAGACCCAAATCGTCAGCGCTGACAGACTGACAAGATTAAAGATGGAAACAAGTGATTATATTAAGCGTCGGGGCTGACGTATCAACATGCGAAAAAAATGGCGTTCAACTATATTTCTTCATCGCGAAATACAAAGACAGCGCTGTAAGATCTAAAGTGCTTATTCTTAAATCGACTTCGCAAAACCCATTTGAAGATTCTGGTAATGAAGTCGCGACAAGATAACGATTTCACAAATAGGTCTTTGATGATTCGCAATATGTGCTGCCTATTCGATTCCTGGCAGTTGTGTGCAATATTTTGGAAGCAGTAGGTCAGCTGTGTGTGGGTAGTACAGGCAGGAAAAGATGTCTGCTTCGACTATTTACAGCATTTCTCAAGAGAAAAGCAGAGTAGTGCGAATAACCGCTAATGGTAGCTGCGACATTGTTGGTGCTGACTGAGTGTATGAAGGCCAATTTATCTAACTTGGAGGACCTGCACTACGAAATTTTTTGATGCAAACCAGATTTATTCGCATCTTTCCTGACAGATGTTTATTATAACTGCGAACATATTGGGAACATTCTTAACTACAATAATCAGGACCGAGCAGTGATACAAGAAGAACACCTACACCCCGCAAAAAATAATGAAAACTCTATCCTCACTAATTAAAACCCATGGAAAGGAACTGACAACCTTGACTTTCTAACAAACTTTAAATGCAAACCTAGCCTCTTCTCATGGTCTGCCAAAAATACACAAAAGCCAAAATATAAATAAAACCATTAAAAAATTACCAAAGACATACATACACCTAACCCGGGGGACCTAAAACTACGACCCATTGTACCTGGCCCAGCCTGTGAAACACACAGACTAAGTCTACTTATGGATATGACTTGGATATGTTAAATCACCTTCCAAAAAAGTCAAGTATACCTCATAATTATGGACTAGAAGCAATTCAGTTCTGGCTGGATCAATTTCTGGAAGAAATGCCAAAAAGGATCAGCAAAGAATTCATTACTAAATCGGTTGAATTCATCCTACAAAATAACCACTTCATGTTTGACAATACGTTTTACCGTCAAAAGTCCGGAATTGCTATGGGTACAAGGGCAGCACCAGTAATTGCGAACCTAACAATGGGCTACCTGGAGGTAATAATATACCAGGAATCTTTATCGACCCTTGGAAACCCCCTTTCCCAATACATAAAAGAGAATTGGAAAAGATTCCTAGACGACTGTTTTATAAACTGGAATGAAAACACAGATAAAACGTTTTCCTAAAATTCAAAAACCTATTGAAGAGCGTCAACCCAAATATACAGTTCACAATGGGGTACAACCAAAAGGAGCTTCTATTCTTAGATATACTAATTAAAAGAATTAACCTAAAAATAGAAACAGACATATTTTACAAAACCACAGACACCAAACAATACCTGCTTTTTGATTCATGCCACCCAAGACACACTAAAGCAAACATCCCTGTCAACCTTGCAAGAAGGATATGCACAATAGTGTCAGAACAAAATACCAGAAATTTTAGACTACAAGAACTCAAAAACACCCTAATTGACAGACATTACCCAGTTCAACCCATAGAGGATGGAATCAGACGTGCAACAGAAATCGACATAGAAACTTTAAGAAAAGTTCAACACAGCAACACACCTTCCCCGAAAATACTGTCTTACATATCCACATACAACCCCAGAAACAAAGAAGCCTTCACCATCATCACCCAGAAGTTACCAATGCTTCAAAAGGACCCAAAATTAAAGGAAATTCTAAACACACTTAAATCATTAAAAGCTACAAACAACCTAAATCACTAAAAAAGGCAACGTTATTTTCTGAAATAACGGATGCAAAAGTTAAAAATGTGGTAGACCAAACTGCGCAACATGCCCAAACCTTCTAGAAGGATGAGAATTCCTCTTCAAAGAGGGACAAAAATTCAAGATCAGATCTAATTTTACTTGTGCTTCAGAAAACCTAATTTATGTCATAAGATGCTCGGAATTGTTCGCTGCTACATAGGGTCCACGGGATTATCGCTCAGACGCAGATGCACTCTGCATCGACAACAGATTGCATTCCCAGAATACAGAATGATACACTTTAGTGAACATATTGAGAAATGTGCAAAGCAACTACTTCCACAATTTTTAATCTTTCCATTCTATCAATGTGCTATTGGAACACCAACACAAATTAGATTAAATCAGGAAACATTCTTCATTGAAAAATATAAACCAAAACTTAACCATTCTAAAATTTTTATACAAGGAAATTCATCTCATTGAAAAAAATGAAAAAATATAAAGCGATTATCTCCCTTATACTGGAAGAAATTCCTGATTACCTTCCCCTGCCTGGAAATCTTCACTTCATAGCGAAGACATGGCCCAATGTAGGTAAAAGAAATTTTAGAAATTTGAAAAGAATATACGAAACCGGTTATTTCTCCAAAAACTATGTTGCTATAATCAAAATTTTATAACATTTTTCTAACATAACGACTTAAATATATTCTTTAACCTTATAACACAAGCCTTTCGTAGTTTTTTCACTCTTTTTCATTATATATATATATATATATATATATATATATATATTATATATATTATTATTATCATTATTATTATTATATCATATATATATATTATATATATATGTGTGTGTATATATATATTATATATATATTATATTATATGTATACATTATATTATATTATATGTATACATTATACTATATATATTATATATATTATATTATATATATATACATATATATATATATTATATATAAGTATATATATCATATTATATATATGTACATGCATATCTGTATGCATCCATCTATCCATCCCCCTACCCCTCGATCCATTTATACATTCATTGTGACAGACAGACAGACACACATGTGCGCAAACAATATATACACCCATATATATATACGTGAGTGAGCGCGCGCATGCATGTGCATGTATGTATGCGTATATGTATACTTGTCTTCATTGTTTGCTTGTTAGTTGCATTTCTTAATCTTATATTTCATATTTATTTTCATTTTATTTTTGTGGTTTTCTTCATATCTTCCTCCTATTTTTCTCACAAACAGAATTGTTTACGTGCGAAAAAAATGCCTACAGCTGCAAAGCTTTCTTGCTTTTCTTTTTCCGCCTTTTATTATTATTATTATTATTATTATTATTATCGTTGTTATTGCTGTTATTGTTGTTGTTGCTGGCGGTGGTGATGACGTTGCACTTGTTGTTGACGATGATGATGATGATAATGATGATGATGAAGGTGGTGGCGGTGATGTATTATTGTATTTCTTGTTTAGTGTAGAATATCTTCATTTGCATGTGTGCATGTGTAAGTCTATGTATTCGTTTGCCTGTTTCCTTTGCTGATCTACATACATATAAACATACACTCTTACATACATATTTGCCTATATTATATAAATATATGTATATATATATATATATATATATATATATATATATATATATATATATATATATATATAATATATATATATATATATAATATATATATATATATATAAAACTGAGAATGTGTGTCTGTCTGTCTGTGTGTTTCCCTAAAACTTGAGAACTACACAAACAATTTCATTCAATGCCTTACTTAGGGTCAAGGGAGTGTCATCGGCAAACATTTTTTTAACTTTTTGCCTATGGCGAGCCCACAGTAATATCATATCTTCTCCACTACGATTCCCTAAAACTTGAGAACTACACAACCAATTTCATTCAAATTTTACACATGCATTACTTAGGGTCCATGTAGATTCATGGGCAAAAAAAGTTCAACTTCTTGCCTAGAGCGAGCCCATAGCAATATCATATCTTTTTCACTATTTCAATATTACGTGTTAAAAGTGAAACAAAACATTTCTCTATCTTATGTCAGATACTTTCACTTTAACAATAAAAATTAGAGATAATAATAACAATTGAGTTATATGTAGTAAGTAATAATTAAAATCAAACTAAAGTATAATATAATCGTAACATAACAAAAAAAATAGCAATGGGTATAAAATTGCATCAATGACTTGAACTTGAATAAGTGGTTTCGCATGAATGGGAATAAATTAAAATAAATTAGTGTGCAGAAATGGAATAGTCCAGATGGAGCTGTGCACATACCGTTTACCACGGCTTTTACATTAAATTATCTGCTAATTAGCTAGCATTAAGTATATATATGACGTTTGGCTGTATGTAATGTCTGTTTTCTCGAACAGCCGCTTCTACTGAGTACTGCTCTTGGTTTATTTCTTATACATAAAGACTATAGCTTCAACTGCGTACTGCTTTTTAATTCACCGTAAGGTTTGTTGTTATTATTATTACTGTTTAACTATTGTTATCACGTTTGTAGGTTCCTCGTAAGGGAAACGCTGTTGTATTGTATTTGTTAAATAATAGTAAACTGTAACTACCCACACCCTTTGGGAGAAGGAGCTTTGGTTATTGTTTAAAATTTTAATTGTGTCCCTGTTTGGGGAAATTGACAATATTTTCACCGTTTATACGGAAGCATTTTTGTTAGAATGCCTTCGATAGAAGAAAGTCCAAAATTGAATTTCCATATATTTATATATATATATATATATATATATATAGATGAGAAAGTTGGTTTGTGAAAGCACATGGTTGAATATATAGAAAATAGTAAAAAGTGAAAAAACTACAGAAGGCTTGTTTTAAAAGGTTAAAAAATATATATTTGAGTCAATATGTCTGAAGAATGTTATCATTTTTTTTCTTACAATGACATACTTTAGAAGATAGATAGATAGATAGATAGATAGATAGATAGATAGATAGATAGATAGATAGATAGATAGATAGATAGATAGATATATTTCTTTACTACTTACAAGGGGCTAAACATAGAGGCGACAAACAAGGACAGACAAACGGATTAAGTCGATTACATCGACCCCAGTGCGTAACTGGTACTTAATTTCATCCTTAATTTAAGGATGAAAGGCAAAGTCGCCCTAGGCGGAATTTGAACTCAGAACGTAATATAAATGTTCAGACAAGAAAATTCAGATGTAGCACATGAGGTATTATTCCATACGAATATACACATATTCATATTAAGAGTTTCATGATAAAAATATAGAAATATTGGGTTGTCCGGAAAGTTCGTGCCGATTTATAGTAGCTTATCTTTCGACTTATTATACAACATGTTTGAGTCCATAAAATAGGATTTGACTACATCTCCATTTAGAGCACAGTTTAAGCTATCTTTTCGTGGAAGAAGGTTTATGTTCCTATAACCTGTGTTAATTCTGTAACCCTTTAAAATAAAAGATGAGAAAGTTCATTTTTCGACACTTGATGCTTTGGGAACCAGACAAAAATTGCTGCAGCTCGGCTGGGATGTGTTACCCCCACCCTCCCTATTCCTCAGATATTGCTCCTTCGGATTTCCACTTATTCAGGTCTCTGCAGAAAAGTCTTAACGGTAAAAATTTCAATTCCTTAGATGACGTAAAAAGATAGCTTGACGAATTATTTGCCTTGAAACCATCCAAATTCTGGGAAGAGGGTATTTCCAAGGTAAAGGAAAGATGGAGACGTATTGTGCAACGAAATGGTTTAGATTTGGTTCATTAAAAAAGTAATGGCAAGTATTTAGAGATATTTACTTTCCTTTAAATATGGGAACGAACTTTCCGGACAACCCAATATAAGCATAACAATGAAATACGAATATAAACATGAAAAATAAAAACCTAAATTAAAAGAGGCGATTAAAATTTTTTTCCTAACCTGCAGCCGTTTCAGAAAAGTGGTTGTACGAAGTATTCGAAATTCAGCCCTCCTTCCTCATGGTTCCTTTCTCGAGGTAAAATCCAGCAAAAAGCATTAAGGCACTACATGGTGAGTATTCAGTTGGTGAAAGTTCAGTTTTTTTAATAAGAAATGAAAATCATTGAAATTTTAACTTTAGTTAATCATGCAAATAATAGCCAATGGGAATAGTCCACTGTGTAAAGAAATAATTTAAGATTACAGGTTTGTGCATAAGTGTTCATTGGATCTAATGATCTAATTGAACCGTATTTTCAAAAAGCTTTTATATTCTAAAAAATTATATTTTAAAGTTTAAGAAAACTATAAGACGCTAAATATTTATGCTTACAACATACTAAAATGTCTGTAATTTTTTATATAGGTTCGCAAAACGAGATTGATAAAATGACTTGGTGGTTCGGCAAACGAGATTGATAAAATGACTTAGTGGTTCGCCAAACGAGATCGATAAACGTTGTTGTTGAGATCGATAAAATGACGTAGTGGGTCGATAAACAACATCGATAAAATGACTTAGCGGTGCGCCAAAAATGATTGATGAAATTACTTAGCGTTTTGACAAACATGATCGACGAAGCGGTTCGCTAAACGTGATCGATAAAATGACTTAGCCGTTCGCCAAACGAGATCGATAAAATGACTTAGCGGTTTGCCAATTGTGATCGATAAAATGACTTAGCGGATCGCCAAACATGATCGTTAAACTGACTAAGCGTTTCGACAAACATGATCGAATAAGCGGTTCGCCAAACGTAACCGATAAAATGACCTGGCGGTTCGGCAAAGAAGAATGATAAAATGACTTAGTGGTTCGCCAAACGAGATCGATAAAATGTCTTAGCGGTTCGCAAAACGAGTACGATAAAATGACTTAGCGGTTCACCAAACGTGATCGATAAAATGACTTGGCGGTTCGGCAAACGAAATCGATAAAATGAATTAGCGGTTCGCCAAACGAGAACGATAAAATGACGTAGTGGTTCGATAAACAACATCGATAAAGTGACTTACTAGTTCGACAAACGAGATCGATAAAATGACGTAACGGTTCGAAAAACGATCAATAAAATGACATAGCGGATCACTAAAGGGGATAGATAAAATGCTTTAGCGTTTCGACAAAAGGATCGATAAAATGACATACCGGTTCGATAAAATGACATCGCGATAAAACGACCTAGCAGTTCGCCAAAATGATCGATAAAATGACTTAGCGATTCGCCAAACGTGATCGATAAACTGATTTAGCATTTCGCGAAACATGATCGAATAAGCGGTTCGCAAAAGATGATCGATAAATTGACTTGGCGGTTCGGCAAACGCGATCGATAAAATGACTTAACGGTTCGCTATACAAGATCGATAAAATGACCTAGCGTTTCGCCAAACGTCATCAATAAAATGACTTGGCGGTTCCGCAAACAAAATCGAAAAAATGACATAGCGGTTCGCCAAACGAGATCGATAAAATGACATAGCGGTGCGACAAACGAGATTGATAAAATGACATAGCGGATCGCTAAAGGAGATCGATAAAAGGAGTTAGCGTTTCGACAAAAATGATCGATAAATGGACTTGGCGTTTTGACAAACATGATCGACCTAGCAGTTCGCCAAACGTGATCGATAAAATGACATGGTGGTTCGGCAAACGAGTTCGATAAAATTTAGCCGTTCGCTAAATAAGATCGATAAAATAACTTAGCGGTTCGCCTAACGTGATCGATAAAATAACTTGGCGGTTCGGGAAACGAGATCGATAAAATGAATTAGCGGTTCGCCAAACGAGATCGATAAATGACGTAGTGGTTCGAAAAAAAGATCCATAATTGATCTAGCGGTTCGCTAAAGGAGAACGATAAAATGACTCTAGCGGTTCGAAAAACACATACACACACACACACGTGTGTGTGTGTGTACATTCATATTTATTATATCAAAGACAATGTCTTTATGTGTTCGTGTATTACTTATACATTCGATCATAATGAAATTTGGAACACAAAATCGAAGCCCAGGGAGAAGGGTAATGCTGTGTTTCATACAATTTCATGGACCAAAATTACTGAATGGATCCTTATGATATTTGAAACTTAGATTCAATGCATATGGGCGGGTATAAATGCAATATGTTTGGTTTGAATTTCAGATGGCTTAAAGGGGTCCGAACCCCCCATGAAAATTCATAAATTTTCGATGTTGATGAAATTTCAACCATGGGTAATTGACACATCAAGAAGTATTCTGAAAGTTTCCACTTCACATGAGGATTCTTAACTCCCAAATTTTAGTCATTTCTTTTATAATCCAAAACTAAGTCAAAAGTACTGAATGGATCTTTACGAAATTTGGAAATTATAATCTATGCATAATGGCCACAACCCCCATGACAAATCATATATTTTTGCTGTTGATGAACTTTTAACCATAGAGATTAGATACAAATGAAGTAATATTTATAAAATTTCATCTTCTTACAAGTTATAATGACCCCTCCATCGGGACATAACACCCAAATTTTTGTCATTTTATCTAAGCAAAGACGAATAGTTGTATTCTTGGAAGCTGTGGCGTCATCCGAGCATAGAAGATGAGCATTATCTGTAATTCAATGGTACCACAGTGTAACAGTTTGCTTTCACATACACTTAGATTGTGATTTCTGCAATGTGGTGCATAAATTGTCAAGTAAATGAGAGGCATCTTTGCCTCCACTGATTCAGTTGCAAAATGTTGAGTAAAGTTATTTGATTGCAGACCTCCTTTCAATCTTTTTATTATCACTGGGTCACACATATGGTAACATTGATTTCAAGGCCTTCCCAGATAAGTGACATTTATAGATTGTAAATTTATTCTGTCCATTTACGTATCAGTATCGTGGTCATTTGCTAACTCCAACTTTCATTTCTCCTTAGCCCTCACGTCACACAGTTGTTAACATTTATTTCAGTTGGGTCACGCCCTTCCAATTGCTATAGATTCGTAATGCATCTTACGGCTGTGCCTGTCACCTGCATGGTGAGGAATACTACATTGGGAGTGGTAACGACTAGGGTACTGTAGCTGACTGCTTATTGTGATCATTCGTCTGTTTGTTTCCCGTAGCTTTGCTCTCTTTTACAAACTCAGTGAACATATATTTCTTATTTCAAAGAAATTCAAACAAAAGATATAAGACCCAAGTTAAAAAGATTCTCAAGAATTCAACTTCTCTGGTTGACATTAAGATGCCCACCCCCAATAGGGGCGTTAACTCTCACATTTTAGAGCTCCATGATCTCCATTTTTCAGGAGCAAAATCCTTTTAACAGGTTCTATAAGACTGGAATTTTAGAATATCAACATAAAAACCAGCAGTATGGGATACATGTGGCACGATTACAATTTTGTGTGGGTGTGTAAAGAGGGAAATAACCCTTATCTACTATTTTGATGAAATTCGAAACAGATATTCCAGTTCATTACAGAAAATATAACAGAAAAGTCAAATTCTTCAATTGTATGAAACTCGGGCAACGCCAGGTGTCTCTGCTAGTATATACATACATATATATATATATATATATATTATATATATATATATATATATAATAAAATCAATACATGGTGGGGTTGTGTTGACCCATACACCCATTTTCATTTAAAATTTACCTTCAATTTAGCATTCTGCCTTTTTATAATTTTTCCTTATATATATATATATATATATTATATATATATATATATATAACATAAGGGACTAAAGCCATCTGAATATGGCTAGGGACAGGGCAGGGTGGGGGTGTTACTGTTGCATTTAGCCCCAGGCGAACATCAACGTCGCCAGATAGGCTTGACACCATCACGGCGTCCTTTATCCTGCAAAGGGAGGCCGTGATGGTGTCAAGCTTATCTGGCGACGTTGATGTTCGCCTGGGGCTAAATGCAACAGTAACACCCCCACCACCCTGCTCTGTCCCTAGCCATATTCAGATGGCTTTAGTCCCTTATGTTATGGAGCAGTTACTGTCTATATCTCATTTAGAGAATTATTATTGCTATATATATATATAATATATATAACACATACATATATATATATAATATATATATATATACGTACATACATACATACATACATACATACTACATACATACATACAACATACATACATACATACATACATACGTACATACATACATACATACATACATACATATATACATACATACATACATACATACATACATACACACACACACATATATATATATATATATACTTGCCTTTATAAAATTAAGATTGACAAACTTCGAGAGAACGTGAAGTGAAATAATTTACTTATTGGTGCAGTGGTGCTTAATTAAGATAAAGCTATAAATAAAAGCGCGTAAATATTGGGTGAAAATTTTGGGGATAAAAAAAAAGATGAGACCTGCCTACACCTATAAACATGACAGACGTTCTAGTATTGGGTCAAAGCAGACGTTCTAACATTGGATCAAAGCAATCCTTCAAATTTCTCTAAACTGTTTGGAAAGCTATTGAATATTCTTGACGTTAAAAGAATTTAGAAACTTCGAGAGAACGTAAAATAGCTTTTTGTCTTGGCGCCTCTAAAAATATATGTTGTAAGTATTAGCTCCGAATCCCTAAGGTAGCCTTTACATTTTTGCTCTCCATTTTTGACCAGGCCAAACCGACTGATACAGCTTTCACGGTGTAGTTTTCTTGCTATATCTCACTTTCAAGCATGCCTTTCTCGATAATGTACTTGATCAGTGATTTCTTTATCAAAGATATTATTTCTACTTTAAAAAAGACAATACTTACTCGTACCATTTAACGATCAAAATACGAAACGATTATTGTGACTTTTATTACTGTTCATAAATCACTTATATTGTAGATGATATGACGAGAAATTTTCCTCGGAGTTTTCACAAAATAGTTACTGACAAAATTCTTGAAAGCGTAATAACAGGAGCTAAATTCTTTGGTGAGAATACAGGTTGGGGACAATATACGAGATCTGATCAATAAGTATCCGGACTGTGGCCACAGCAACGAATCTAGTGCACGCAGTGTAAAGCCACTTGGTACAGATTGACCTTGAGCTCTGCTGTGCATGCGCACTGAGTTTTAACGTCCTTGCTCACTTCCGCTGTTTACTGCAGTGTTTTTGGAAGGAAGGTGTGTAGAGTGTGAACGTCACATTGACCAGGATAGAAAAAGTTGTCATGGCAATACCTGCTCAGAGGCCTACCGAAAATTGCAGAAAGTGTAC
>NC_043002.1:76294608-76296731 GCF_006345805.1 Octopus sinensis
GCCTAATACTTATTCTATCGGTTTCTTTTGCCGAACCGCTAAATTACGGGGACGTAAACACACCACCATCGGTTGTAAGGCGATGGTGGGAGAACAAACAGAGACACACAAACATATACACACATGCATATATATACATATATACGACGGGCTTCCTTCAGTTTCCGTCTCCCAAATCCACTCACACGTCTTTGGTCGGCCTGAGGCTATAGTAGAAGGCACTTGCCCAAGGTGCCACGCAGTGGGAATGAACTCAGAACCACGTGGTTGGTAAGCAAGGTACTTATCACACAGCCACTCCTGCGCCTTTGAAAATGATATTGTAGGGTAAGTGTGAGAGGCTGGATATGGCTGGTTTAAAAAAGAGGGTTGAGAGACTGCAATTTACTATTTTGTTGTACGGACCCTCAAAATCTTATATGGACCCTCAGGGGCCATATGGGTCCCGGTCGAGAACAACTGCTCTAATGATATGATTCTGCCAGCTCACCGCTATGCTTCATGGCATAATCCTTTCTTCTATGAGTACAAACCCTGACATTTTTGTAGGAGTGGGGCAGTTGATCACAGTACTCAACTGGTACTTGATTTATCGACTCCGAAAGTATGAAAGTTAAAGTTGACCTCGGCGAAATTTGAACTAAATGCCGCTAAGCTTTTTTGTTCGGTGTGCTAACGATTCCGCCAGATCGTCGCATTGGTTTCAAATTTTGGCACAAGACCACCAAGTGCTGGTGAGGGAGTAAGTCGATTACATCGACCCCGGTGATCAACTGGTACTTATTTTATCGACCCCGAAAGTATAAAAGGTAAAGTGGACCTCGGTGGCATTTGAATTCAGGAGTTCAAGTCGGAAGAAATGCCGCTAAGCGTTTTAGTCCGGTGTAGTAACGATTTTGCCAGCTCAATGCCTTATTTAATGGGATAATTCTAAGAATAGGAAAGGCGGCGAGCTGGCAGAATCGTTAGCACGCCGGGCGAAATGCTTAGCGGTATTTCGTCCGCTGCTGCGTTTTGAGTTCAAATTCCGCCGCGGTCGACTTTGCCTTTCATCCTTTCGGGGTCGATAAATTAAGTACTAGTTACGCCCTGGGGGTCGATGTAATCGACTTGGTCCGTTTGTCTGTCCTTGTTTGTCCCCTCTGTGTTTAGCCCCATGAGGGTAGAAAAAAGAAACAGGTATTTCGTCCGACACTACGTTCTGAGTTCAAATTCCGACGAGGTTGACGTTGCCTTTCATCCTTTTCGGGGTCGATTAAATAAGTACCAGTTACGCACTGGGGTCGATGCAATAAACTTAATCCGTTTGTCTGTCCTTGCTTGTCCCTTCTATGTTTAGCCCCCTGTGGGCAATAAAGAAATAAATACTAAGAATATGAACAATGAATGCAACAAAGCAAATCGATTACATTCTATTTTTGTTTTACACTGGAATCGTGCATTAAAATAAATAAATAAATAGAATTCTTCAATTCTTAGATTTTAAATATTTTCTAGATTAAGAACAGGAGTGACAATTAATGCAATAGATCTTACTGTATCTCAATCGCCATCTTTATTTCTGCTATTTGCTTTTATCTGGTATTGTTAATAATTGTAGGTTTTTTTTGTTTTTTTTTTAAATTTTTTTTTTAGGGGTTTTCATTTCCGAAATTGTTTTGTACTGGGTTCTTTTCGTGTCTTTTCCATTCTTGTTTTTTCTTTTTTTTTCTGAGAATTTATTTTATTTTAGCTATCTTTATTTAATTTTTTATTTTAATAACTCTAGTTTCTTTCTAACGCACCGTATTTAATTTCTTCAAGATTTAATTTCTTCATGATTTCTTAAACTGTCAGTTATAATCTACCCGTGCAATGGAAGATCACACACGCAAGCACACTCACACACTTACACACAAACACACACACACACCACACACACAATTTATCCATACGCAGTTTTCACTGAGTGAAATATATTAGTGATGTATACGTGACTACGACACTTAACGATTGAGAAAATAAGGCGTTGCTACTGTCTAGTCTTGAGTCATGGGGATGATATCCTGCCCGTTTCAGATTGTGGTTCGTATGTAATTGCATATAATGTATATGAGTGCGTGTGTGTATGTATATATATATAT
>NC_043002.1:76296831-76309331 GCF_006345805.1 Octopus sinensis
GTAATGTATACATATTGTATATATATATATATATATATATATATATATATATATATATATATATAATATATATATATAATATATATATATATAGGAGTAGGAGTGGCTGTGTAGTAAGTAGCTTCCTTACAAGCCACATGGTTCCAGGTCCAGTCCCACTGCGTGACACCTTGGCAAATGACCAAGGACGCTGTGATCGTAGCCATCCGGTCTTTTTCCAAACTTGATGTAAGTCACGTGATCTGGCAGCTTCGGCATTCGTAGCAGATGATTGTCGTCTATCAGCGATATAACTTCTAGTACTATTGTACACCACGAGTCCATATGAAAGATCCTCTCAACCTATTTTCTGTGTATTCTGTGTTCTAACACAATTAAAGGATAAAATTATTAAAGTTTAATGAATTTTATCAGTACCCAGCATATAAAAAGCCTTTTAGATCAAATTCAAATATAGACATATATTTATATAGATATAATTATATATATATAGATATACAATTATATAGAATATAATTATGATTAAGAGCACAGAAGCCCCTGTGCCTATATGCTAGAAAAAGACGCCAAATATACAAATATTCACTTCAATATACACAAGTTGAAAGAGAGTAAAATCGACAAACAAAAATGCATAAAATAATTCGGATAATGCTAGATTGATCAATTTCTGGAGAAGTATAATAAAATATCCACAAATATGTACGAATCGAATTTCGTAGTCCACCTCAACACGTGTGCATTTAGTCAGAATAGTACAGAAGTAAATATACTGTCCCAAAGTGAATGAAATACATCTAAACATAATTAAAGGATAAAATCATTAAAAATTACTGAATTTTATCAGTGGCCAAGATGTAAAAGAAATCTTTTAGGTAAAATTAATATATAGAATATAATTATAATTAAATAATAATAATAATAATAATAATAATAATAATATAATAATAATAATAATAATAATAATAATAATAATAGCCCTGATGCAGTACCAGGCAGTGGCTCTCATGGCTTCTGATCTTAACTGATTGGAAGTGTTATCATGTACATTGTTTGTCTGGTATAAAAGATGGGCTACAGCAAATATTCTGCTCAATACAACAGATTTGATTGTCAGTTGTTTGACCTTAACCAGTTGAGCATGTCCCTTAGTGGCTGACGATATGTGCATCTCTGATCACGAGCATAAGTAGTGGGGGAGCATCATAGCCATGTGTTGAGAGGGATTCTTTGGGGTTGGAATAATCACCTCTGGAAACATGGGTGGTTCTTTCAACATCCTTAAACAACCCTTATTCAGGGACCTTTGAGCGGGATGGGCTACTCAACCTGAAGAAAATTCTAACTGGGCCCACCTGCAAGGTCATGTGCTGTTATCTTGATATGAGATCACCATGTCGCGCACTATGGTTGTGATGCATGTGCCTGGTGTACCCTTATCGGACGGGTAGTCATGATGGGTATATTGGGCTTCGTATATTTTACCCCAGTGTCACTTTGATGGCATGAAACTGCTCTCTCACTCAATAATTAATAATAATAATAATAATAATAATAATAATAATAAATGGCAAGTTTGTGTGTTTTGTGAATTTGTTGCTTTAACTCCTCCGAGACTATCCAACAGACCTTGGTGAAACTTGACACGTGTGGGGAGCTTATGCCCATGCGGTCACTTCCGTACTTGGAATTTCTTAAAAAATCGATTTTTAATCAGAACCGTAAAATTTCGGCATTTTCTGCACTAGCCATCGTGACATCAATTTGACGAAAAATGCCGAAATTTGACGAAAAGTGTTCCATGGACATAAACAGACGGTAATCTATTTAGCATTTGCTAATTGTTGGAAACAATATGACGACAAAAATCAGTCCTCCATACTCTACTAACATGCCAAAGACCACCATGAAGGAAACTTGGGTCAACTTGAGATCCGCATCTTATCCAGGCACCCAAAAGACCCAATACTCAGACAAATACGGGAGGACGTCCTTATAAATAAAAATTCCCCAACACTAAATAGGAAATATACGTTGTAGATATCACACCTCCATACCCACAGTTTACACAGGTAGAGTAGAATAGTTAGTGGACTGTTATGTAGATAGACGTATGTATGTGTGTATGTGGGTGTAAGTGTGTGTGTATGCTCATGTTTTTTTTTGTTTTGTTTTGTTTTTTGTATGCAAGCATATGGATATGAAAATAAACAGATCAACATACAGACGGATAGGTACATAGATTATAAGAATAGACAAGCACACATACGCAAATGGAGACTGAAACACATGACCATATATACACACACACTTTACTCCACACAGGGACACATATAGAGACACGAGTCCATACATATGGAGATGCACATCCATACATACAAACATGGTACTTAGTTGCAAAACACGTGCGCGCGCGCAGATATGCACACACACAAGAAGACGGAAGTGCATACATATACAAACACACGCTCACACACATACATAGAAAATACACAAACACGGACATGCAAGCACATGAATATGCAGAATACATACATACAGATGCACACACATACATGCATACATATATACATATGCATACACACACATATATACATACACACACATGCATGCATACATACACACATACATACATGCGTACATGCATGCATAGGCACATATACACACACACACACGCACACACACTGACTCACACACATGCGCACAAACAAACAAAAAGGAACGCAGTGTAAATAACGGACAGAGTCAAGACTATTGAAAAGGTCGCAATGAAAATTTTAGGAAAATAAAAATAAGAAATAAGTGGAAATTTTACCGGTGAGTGTGTTAAATTTTAAGGCACAAAAAGAAAAGGCTCTCCCCAAACACAACAGAAAAAGAATACTCTTGAGTTTAATTCCTTTCAATAGGGGACGTGTAGGAAATTGTGGCACTCGGTAAATCTGAGTATGTGGTGCTGAGAAAGTGAGAACGTACGTAAGTATGTATGTATGTATGTATGTATGTATGTATGTATGTATGTATGTATGTATGTATGTATGTATGTATGTATGTATGTACGTATGTATGTATGTATGCGTTTAAGCACTTTAGTTTCAAAGTATGTATATATGTATATACATGAATATATACACATTCATGCAAATATGAATATGTACATGAGTGACAGTGTGGTAAGTAGCTTGCTTACCAACCACATGGTTCCGGGTTCAGTCCCACTGCGTGGCACCTTGGGCAAGTGTTTTCTACTATAGCCTCGGGCCGACCAAAGCCTTGTGAGTGGATTTAGTTGATGGAAACTGAAAGAAGCCCGTCGGATATATGTATATATATATATGTATTTGTGTGTATATGCTTGTGTGTCTGCGTTTGTCCCCCCCCCAAAATCGCTTGACAACCGATGCTGGTGTGTTTACGTCCCCGTAACTTAGCGGTTCAGCAAAAGAGACCGATAGAATAAGTACTAGGCTTACGAAGAATAAGTCCTGGGGTCGAGTTGCTCGACTAAAGGCAGTGCTCCAGCATGGCCGCAGTCAAATGACTGAAACAAGTAAAAGAGTAAAAAGAGTATGCGTGCATGTACGTACGTATGCAAGCATATATGAACGCAGATATACACATGTGAATATGTATATATAGGCGCATGTATGTATGTATGTAAGTATGTATGTATGTATGTATGTATGTATGTATGTATGTATGTATGTATGTATGCTTGTATGTATGCATGCAGGTGCGACGGTATACATGTGACTATGTATGTATGTATGAATGCATCCGCTTATTCATCCATGCATGTATAGCTGTGTCTAAATCTACTGATAAAAATCAGTACATACATATATTTATTCAAAGGTAGTAGCCGTCTCAGTCTATAAATGCGTGGTTGTGTGTGTGTGTGTGCGTGTGTGCATGTGTGTGTATGTGTGCGTGTGTGTGTGTGTGCGTGTGTGTGCGTGTGTGTGTGTGCGTGTGGGCATGTGTGTGTATGTGTGCGTGTGTGTGCGTGTGTGTGTGTGTGTGTGTGTGTTTTCATACGTACATATGAACTAAAAGATAGTTAGCTTGTTAGAAAGATACACACATACATATATATATATATAATATATATATATATATATATACGTACGTACATACATGCATGCATACATACATACATGCACGCAGACAAACTCACAGACAGGCACAAATAGCAAGAGAGGAGGAGAGCGACATCTTTAATTGACTATTTACGTGAGCGTGTATCTACATGCCATACATTAATAAAACATGCATAGACTTAATGTAAATTTATTTCGTTTAAAATATATATGCGTGGATATGTGTACACACACGTACACACACACACACACACACACACACAAATACAAACACACACACACACACAAACACTCATACAGACACGCACAAACACACACACACACACATATATGCATGCATTGATGTATGCAATTAAAACGCCTCATAAATCTTAATGGGTCGTTAGTTTCTCATATTGATTTCACATACAAGTGCAAGGTCGCAAGCAGAGTGCGATGCTGGGTGTTACACGAAAGTTTGAAATCACTGCTGTACATGATTAATAACTAACACTTATTTTATCGAACCCAGAAAGATTTAAACGGAAGCCTGCTGTAGCGGTATTTTGAACTTGCTCCGTAGAATTTGTCACTAAAAACTGTATCATTTCGTCCGCTTCTGTATCATCACACATAGATACTGTAGCTCTTAATGGTTATATCAGAGGATGAAAGACCCTTTTTTAGGGTCCCAATAACTGTTAGAGAAATGAGTAAGAATTTATTGTCAGATCGGTGTAATTCTTAATGGTTATATCAGAGGATAAAAGACCCTTTTTTAGGGTCCCAATAACTGTTAGAGAAATGAGTAAGAATTTATAGTCAGATCGGTGGTAACCCAGTCTGAATGCTGTTTCTGCTAATTGTATTTTCTGGTCAGGTGGTGTTGCTAAGCCGACTTATTGATTAGCTTAACCGTTCGGGAACAATAATTATCTTCCCGACGATCTCCTAATAGTTTCCGACTATCAGATTTCCCTCACAAGTTATTGGTCAGCCCAACATAGTGGTACAAGACTGTGTTAAGGAGCTATGGTGTAATATTTGTTTCAAACTTTGACACATGACTAACAAGTTTGGAGAAAAGGGCTTGTCGATTATAGCGACCCCAATGTTAATTTGATACTTTTTTTTATCGACCCCGAAAGAATGAAAGGCAAAGTTGACCTCTGCGGAATTTGAACTCGGGATGTAAAGACGGACGAAATGCCGCTAAGCATTTTCCCCGGCGTGTTTACGTTTCCGCCAGTTCGCCGCCTTGAGCGATGCAATATTGCTTTGCGTACTGCAGTCGATCTAATCGACTGGACCCCTCCCCCAAAATTTTGGGCCCTTTGCCTAGATTAGAAAAGAATATTGATCTTAAATTTGGGCATAAGGCCAACAAGTTCGGAGGAAGAGGATGAGTCGATTACATTGACCCCAGTGTTCAACTGATACTTAATTTATCGACCCCAAAAGGATAAAAGGCAAAGTCGACCGCGACGTATTTCAATACAGAACGTAAAGACGGACAAACTGCCGCTAAGCATTTTGCCCGTCGTGCTAACGGTGCTTATTTGTTTATTGCCCACAAGGGGCTAAACATAGAGGGGACAAACAAGGACAGACAAACAGATTAAGTCGATTACAACGACCCCAGTGTGTAACTGGTACTTATTTTATCGATATCGAAAGGATGAAAGGCAAAGCTGACCTCGGCGGAATTTGAACTCAGAATGTAACAGCAGACGAAATACCTATTTCTTTACTACCCACAAGAGGCTACTCACAGATGGGACAAACAAGGAGAGACAAACGGATTAAGTCGATTATATCGACCCCAGTGCGTAACTGGTATTTACTTAATCGACCCCGAAAGGATGAAAGGCAAAGCCGACCTCGGGGGTATTTGAACTCAGAACGTACCGGCAGACGAAATACCTATTTCTTTACTACCCACAACGGGCTAAATACAGAGGTGACAAACAAGGACAGACCAAACGGATTAAGTCGATTATATCGACTCCAGTGCGTAACTGGTACTTATTTAATCGACCCCGAAGGATGAAAGGCAAAGCCGACCTCGGGGGTATTTGAACTCAGAACGTACCGGCAGACGAAATACCTATTTCTTTACTACCCACAACGGGCTAAATACAGAGGTGACAAACAAGGACAGACAAACGGATTAAGTCGATTATATCGACTCCAGTGCGTAACTGGTACTTATTTAATCGACCCCGAAAGGATGAAAGGCAAAGTCGACCTCGGGGGGGATTTGAACTCAGAACGTAACGGCAGACGAAATACCGCTAAGCATTTCGCCCGGCGTGCTAACGGTTCTGCCAGCTCACCACTTAAAGCTATACTGTAATATTAAATCCGAAGCTATCAGTGAAGAGAACTTCTTAATGATGACAGCTATAACTGCACCAAAAAAAAAAAAAAAAAGAAACGAAACAGGAAATTCATCTAGATAATGAGGCTTCTATTATTAACTGTCGAAACATGGCGATGAGCTGGCAAAATCGTTAGCATGCCGAGTGAAATGCTTAGGAGTATTACGTCTGTCGTTACGTTTTGAGTTCAAATTCCGCCGGCGTCGATTTTTGCCTTTCATCCTTTCGAGGTCGATAAAATTAGTACCAGTTACGCACTGAGGTCGATGCAATCGACTTAATCCCCTCCCCTAAATTTGAGGCCTTGTGTTTCCAGTAGAAAGGTTTATTAACTAGCAAAATGAATGGCTTTCTCTTTCGAGATAGTTGCTTTTTTCTTTTGCTTATCATTTCCTTTTTTTTGTTTTTTGTTTTTTTGTAATTGCGTGTGTCACTTCAGGTGTACTTCAATATAAACTTTTTCACTTTACTATTTTGAGTTCAAATCCCGCTTTGGTCGACTTTGAATATCTTTTCTGTGAACCGAGCAAATTATTAGTATTTAAATTATATTCCCTATGAAGCGACTTTTCTTCCAAAGTTGCAAATGAATAGTCAGATCTTTTCCTCCTTCCCTCCTTCTATTAATGAGAACCTCTTTGAGGTCAATCAACCAGCTAGAAGCCAAATTTTTTCCAAATCACACCCGAACCCTTTATTTGTCCTGTGCGTCGCGTATGATTCTCTAGACATATTTCCCTGGCAACCATTCATCATACATGCTACACATACCCATTTTTTGCCAAATGCCAGAGCAATTCGGGACTTATGAAAGGAAAGTTTTATCTAACAGCGAATGTATGAAACTAAAATGCTAAGTAAAAGTTCAAAAACAAGCGTGGACATTTAGGAAAAATTTATTAAAATGCTTTGGACAGACAAGAGGTTAACAGTTTTAAAACAGAGGTAATGACGTATATTTGGTAATGTATCCTAAGACACACGATGCCGTCAAAGATAAAAGGTTTCACTTTGACCCTAGAGGTTCAAAAATAGAAATTATTTCAGGCGGAAGGTGAACTGGGCGAATCGTTGGCTCACCAGGCAAAATGCTTGGTGACATTTGTCGCTCTTTGCGTCCGAAGTTGAAATTCCGCCGAGGTCGACTTTGACCTTCAGCCTTTCAGGGTCGATAAAATAAGTACCAGTTGAGCACTGGGGTAGATGTAATCGACTTACCCACCCACTCCACTCAAAACTGCTGGCCTTATGTCAAAACTTTAAACCATTATTTCAAGGTAGAAGACATGCTACCCGACCACACGGATGACTGACTCTTTGATTACAGCAATATCGGTATATTATGATATGTTAACTTAAAGTTAATGATACGTGACTAACAACTAATTCTATAAATAACATCATGTAATAATTAGTAGCAGTTGATAGAGGAAAAATATTCCAAGGCCCTTCAGCAGAAAGAGAAAAAAAAGAAAGGAAAATTGCAAGCTATCTGGCATAGGACAAGTGTGGCTGTTTGGTAAGAAGCTTGCTTATCAACCACATGGTTCCGGGTTCAGTCTCACGGTGTGGCACCATGGGCAAGTGTCTTCTACTATAGCCTCGGGCCGACTAAAGCCTTGTCAGTGGATTTGGTAGACGGAAACTGAAAGAAGCCTGTCATGTGTGTGTGTGTGTGTGTGTGTGTGTGTGCGTGTGCGTGTGTATGTATGTGTGTGCGTGTGTGTGTGTGTTTTTGTATCAGTGATGTCCCCGCCTCCACCGAATGACAACTGGTGCTGGTGTGTTTACGCCCCCGTATTTTGCGGTTCGATAAAAAGAACCGACAGAATAAGTACCAGGCTTTAAAATAATTAAGTACTGCGGTCGATACATTCAACTAGAAAAATTCTTCGAGGCGGTGCCCCAACATGGCCGCAGCTAATGACTGAAACATGTAAAAGATAAGAGATGAATCTGTGAAGTTAAAACTTATATCATTCTATATGTGCGTGTTTGTACGTGTGTGTGTGTGTGAGAGAGAGAGAGACAGACAGACAGAGAGAGAGAAAGAGTCAGAGACAGAGACAGACTGACAGACAGACAGAGACAGACAAACAGACTGACAGTGGGGTGGTTTAATTGAACTGGCCGTTGGAACAGAGCCTCGGAATCGAACTCCATCTTCTAGGACATTTCTTTTTCAAACACACATATCTTACAAAGTATATATTACAAAGTTACACACACACACACACACACACACACACACATATATAGTATAATTCGTAACGTGCGTTTAAGATCTCTTATACTGTATTTGCTTACCACATATTATTCTCCTATAGCCCCTGGACGACCAAGACCTTGTGAGTGGCTTTGGTAGACGAAAATTGAAAGAAGACCGTCGTATATATAGAGGGTGGCACAACAGTAGGTTTACAGCAATCACGTGGGCACTATAAATTTCTTTTAAAACATTTTATAACATTTAAATTTCTATCTTACAATTAACTAAATTGGCATGGAATAATCGTTTCATATATTTTTTTAATAATTAAGACCTAAGCTGTTAATATATGAATGCGAAAGAGATAGTTGAATAACTGTAAACTTACTTTTGGGCCACCCTGTATATATATATATATATATATGTGTGTGTGTGTGTGTGTGTGTGTGTGTGTGTGTGTTTAGTTTAGATTTCCGTTACTCTTTTACTCTTTTTTTGCTTGTTTCAGTCATTTGACTGTGGCCATGCTGGAGCACCGCCCTTAGTCGAGCAAATCGACCTCAGGACTTATTCTTTGTAAGCCTAGTATTTATTTTATTGGTCTCTATTGCCGAACTGCTAAGTTACAGGGACGTAAACACACCAGCATCGGTTGTCAAGCGATGCTAGGGGGACAAACACAGACACACAAACATATACACACACATATACATATATATGTACATATAGGCGCAGGAGTGGCTATGTGGTAAGTAGCTTGCTAACCAACCACATGGTTCCGGGTTCAGTCCCACTGCGTGGCATCTTGGGCAAGTGTCTTCTGCTATAGCCCCGGGCCGACCAATGCCTTGTGAGTGGATTTGGTAGACGGAAACTGAAAGAAGCCTGTCGTATATATGTATATATATATAAGTGTGTGTGTATATGTTTGTGTGTCTGTGTTTGTCCCCCTAGCATTGCTTGACAACCGATGGCTGTGTGTTTACGTCCCTCACTTAGCGGTTCGACAAAAGAGCCCGATAGAATAAGTACTGGGCCTACAAAGAATAAGTCCCGGGGTCGATTTGCTCGACTAAAGGCGGTGCTCCAGCATGGCCGCAGTCAAATGACTGAAACAAGTAAAAGAGTAAAGAGTAAAAGAATATATATGACGGGCTTCTTTCAGTTTCCGTCTAACAAATCCACTCACAAGGCTTTGGTCAACCCGAGGCTATAGTAGAAGACACTTGCCCAAGGTGCCACGCAGCGGGACTGAACCCGGAACCATGTGGTTGGTAAGCAAGCTACTTACCACATAGCCATTCATACGCCTAAACGTAAAAACGGTCGAAATGTCGCTAAGCATTTGTCCAGCGTGCTAATGACTTTGCCAACTCGCTGCCTTAAGATCAACAAAAAAGTACTTTATCAGGTGAGAGAGAAACATTGTCCAATATACACAGTATACAGTTAAAAGATAGTAATAGTTTCATGCATTGAACTCAACCAGACAGGTTTTAAAATACGACTAGTGTCTCAAAGATTACTTGGAGACGCTAGGCGTGTTTTAAAACCTTCCTCGAGGATTTCTTCAGCGTATGAAACTATTAGTAGCTCATAAGTATATTCTATGTACATTAAGCAATGTGTGTGTGTGTGTGTGTGTGTGTTTCCTTCTGTTTGTCCTCCGCCGCTCGACAGCTGATGTTGGTTTGTTTACGTCCTCGTAACTTAGCTGTTCGAAAAGAGAAATCAATAAAATAAGTATCAGGCTTCAAAAGTACGCACTGGGCTAGATTTGTTTAATAAAATCTTTCAATGCGATGCACCAGAGTGGCTGGAGTCCAATGACTGCAACGTGTAACAGACAGAAGATTTGAGTGCTTAAATCTTTTGATGTAGGTAACTATAATATTCTTACTAAGCCGATTCTATCCACATCTAAGCTATTTCCTTTTTATCGTTTGTCATCCGAACAGAATTAACAACTTTTAGCTATTCACATGGTCATCGTATGAAGCAATTGTAAGTTCAGTTTTTATCTTAATTTTTTTTCCTCGCTTATTTTATTACTCTATACATTTCGTTTTGTCAGCTGGTTGGCATCTACGTCGTAAGCCATTAGAGGTAACAGCTGTCCAGTTTTATCATTACTTAATGTGTGTTTCATCGAATTGTTGAAAGAAGAAAAGCGTTCTACTTTACATCACAAGTCCTTCCGGAACATCTAGTTCGTCGTCAAGTCCTTTAAATCTTTATAGTAAATTATAGCTAATTTCACTTTGCTCTAAGGCACCTAGACATGTAACAGCAGACCGAAGCAATTGCTGATGATAATTTATTCTTACAAGAAGCTTACCTTTTTTCAATATATTCTGCTTAACAAATGCTACCACACAACTATTAAATATCCCCTGTGTGCTTTAATGTGAAATAGCTGGAAGTCTATAAAAAATAGAGAATTGAAATAAGCATTAAAACCTAAGTGCAATAATTGGCTTTGTGATAAGCAAGTTCTCTTCGCAATCACATGGTTTCTGGTTCGGTTCCAGTACGTAATAATGTAGACAAGTATCTTCTACTACAACCTCAAATAATACTGAAATTGATAAACAGAAACTTGCAGAAGTCTACCCTCCCACTTTGCCACACCTATCCTTTCCTCTCTATCACTGCCGTATTCACTCATTCCCACGACCACTCCTTGCCCGTCGCCAAGTCTTTCACTTGCACCTTCAGGGGTCTGATTTGCCACTCCTTGTATATTGGGCGAACTGGTCGACACTTGGCTGACTGGGTGAATACCTTCGGGACCTCAGACTCGGTAATGACAACTCGGTCTCACGCTATTTCCGCTCAACTGGTCATTCCTTGCAACATCTGTATTTGGACTGGCCTTGCGCACAAGCCACCGTTCTCCCGTCTCCGTCGTGAACGCTTGCGAAAGAGAAAGGTCTCGCTAAAAATACCCAAGGATTGGGTGGTGTTTTATTTTAAAGTATCTGATTTCGAGTAACATTGTAGCCATTTAAATCATACACCGTTTTTTGATGGATTAAAATGCGCAAGGACTTATTAGATGCACTCCAATTTCAGCAGTGCACAGGCAGTAGAAAATATTTTTGGTGCATACAAACACCACCTTGCATATACTCATAAGATCAAAAGCGATTTTTTTTTCAGACATATATTTTCTGCTTTTAAAAGCAGAGAGCGTCTTATATGCTGTGAAATACGATATACGATATTGTCAATTTCATGAAAAGATAAATTCTAATAATCTCGAGGAGTTCACTTGTATGGAATTATCCTTACAAATTTGATCCTGTCAGCAACCAACGTACCCGAATATCCCCGATTACGGTTGTTCTCGTTCTTTAATTTTATTTTTGCGTGCAGTTCATCACTTGGCATAAAAATTTGAATGCATACAATGCATACAGCTTCGACTTATTGCGGCATAGGGTATGTATATCTGTGCAACAGACCAGGGAAAGCAGAAAGGAAAAACAAACGGAAAGGAATTGAAAGAAAACAACGAAACACTACTTGGAATCCATAATATAATCAGGAATCCGTAACGTTACTGTTGATGGGAAATTTCAAGAGCGGATGAGAATGCAGAAATCAGGCGTTCCGCCGAATTGAAAACAGTCTTATTGATGATGATTTCTACGTCGATAAGTGGCGGTTGTTTTGGAAATGAATGCTAGTTAAAGCTGAATGGCAAAAGCCACTCAAATTTGATTGTTTGAAATGTCTAGAGTATTAAACACGTACTGAGATACGTATACAAAAGCTTGCACTTACTACCAACAATATGTTACAAAACACCCAGACAGGAAAGGATAT
>NC_043002.1:76316831-76346831 GCF_006345805.1 Octopus sinensis
TGGCTTCTTACAGTAGGGACTAAAACCGAAGCAAATTATTTTCATAACTACTTAAATTCTCGGAGTAACTGATAGAGAAGAAACAAAATTCTATACGATGCGATGCGATAAGAGAGATATTGTAATTTATATTACATTATATGTTTTCCACTCGAGATTGTCGGTATCAAAAAACGTCGATGAAGCATGAAAAGATAATTAAAACATGTTGGTGTCTTTTTTTTTTTTTTTGTGGGTGTTATTTTGATATGTGTTTGAAATCATTAATTTACTGTGCGTTGTTTAGTAAGGTTTATTGCAGTTTTATGTTGTTCTTTTTTTTTTCAGCTTGAACTTATTGTCTCGCCTTCTGTATATCATCTCTCTCTCTGTCGCTCCGTTTCTAGCTCTCTTTCTGCACACAAAAATATATATATATATACTAAGCAATAAAGGGTTTAGCAACGAATTGCCTTACCACATACCGAATTTAGAAATAGCAGTCAAAGAGTTATAGCTATTTCTTCTACTAAAAAGGGAGATCTCAGTAAAAACAGCAATTGGAAGGCAGACACAAACAGGTAAGAGAGAATGAATTGACAGCAATCTATCATACAATTTTAAGTTATCTACGGGCGCACGTTTCGAAATCAAGTTTTTAGGAAAGCATAAGAATTAAATATTAAATAATTCTACCTTACCAAAACTTCTTTTCTCTTCAGCGTAGAATACTATAATCATAAATGATTATATATTGAATTTTGAGATACTAGAAGGCACCAACTCAACTCAGTATCAGAGCGAGCTAGAATCCGCAACTAGTATCACCAAATTCAATGTGTGAATGAAAAGATTGTGTCACCAGCCCCTTCCCACCCGCGTGTAGCCAAAACAAGATGCTGTGGTCATCTACTGAGATAAAATATGGTTATCCGTAATAATGAAGGGTGAAATTAATTAATTTGGAATAATTATCAATTACACCAAGTAGTCTTCGGCATGTAAAAGCCTCATTCGAGGAAAATTTAAGTAATACTAAGCAATAAAGGGTTTAGCAACGAATTGCCTTACCACATACCGAATTTAGAAATAGCAGTCAAAGAGTTATAGCTATTTCTTCTACTAAAAAGGGAGATCTCAGTAAAAACAGCAATTGGAAGGCAGACACAAACAGGTAAGAGAGAATGAATTGACGGCAATCTATCATACAATTTTAAGTTATCTACGGACGCACGTTTCGAAATCAAGTTTTTAGGAAAGCATAAGAATTAAATATTAAATAATTCTACCTTACCAAAACTTCTTTTCTCTTCAGCGTAGAATACTATAATCATAAATGATTATATATTGAATTTTGAGATACTAGAAGGCACCAACTCAACTCAGTATCAGTATATATATATATATATATATATATATATATATGTGTGTGTGTGTGTGTGTGTGTGTGTGTGTGTGTGTATGTGTGTATATGTATGTATGTATGTATGTGTGTGTGTGTGTGTGTATTAATAATAATAATATGTGACAACAAAAGAATGAACGAGATCTCGATATTATGTAAAATAGAGGAATTTATCTATAAATACACTATGTGACAATTAGTTGGTTGTCATAATAAAACTCAGAGTTTCGGATACCGGGGATGAAGTCTGCTCCGACATCTCATCAGTTATTAAGACAAAACGCTATGGAAAAAAACCGTTAAATAAAGGGAAATTACTCCAATAGGAATGGTAAAAATAATACTTCATTCATGGAATTCACATATGCACACATATACACACACATACATGTACGCACACACAAATGTATGTATATATATCTATATACATACTCACACACGCGTGTACATACACATACAAACACACATATATACATATATATGTCTATGCATACACGCACATACACACGCAAATATACGCATCCACGCATCACTACGCTCATATATGCAACTTTGTAGGCCTTGATAGACGTGCTGGGGGACATGCTGAGAAGGATTTTGCAGGAATTGGAATTAATAGACAACTTTTGGTTAATAGACAACTTCTTCATACATCTAAAAGGATTTTTAATGCAGCCTCGTTTGCTATTCCGATAGTAACCATATTGTAAGCATCTACCAGTTCTTTAATGAAGACGTTTAATTTCAGGCATCTCTAATGATACTTTTGCGATCACGTGCATTAGTGACCATCGTAATAAAATTTAGAGATTCACAATTGTTTGGTTAGAATTTTTGTTTCATTATAATTCCTCAACTGATTATACCTATTTCTTTACCACCCACAAGGGGCTGAACACAGAGGGGATAAACAAGGACAGATACACGGATTAAGCCGATTACATCGACCCCAGTGCGTAACTGGTACTTATTTAATCGATCCCGAAAGGATGAAAGGCAAAGTCGACCTCGGTGGAATTTGAACTCAGAGCGTAGCGGCAGACGAAATACCGCTAAGCATTTCGTCCGGTGTGCTAACGATTCTGCCAACTCGCCGCCTTTCAACCGTGTGTATGGCAAGTGAGAAAATGATCCTGCCAGAAACCATATAATACTATATAGTTATATCATTCTTTTTTGTAGAATCACTAAGTTACAGGGATGTAAACAAACACCGGTTATCAAGCGATATGGCTTACAAGCAGAAAAACACGCACACACACACACAGCGAGTTATATTCCTACATACATGCATGCATACATACATACATACATGCATACATACATACATACATACATACATACATACATACATACATACATACATACATACATACATACATGGTAGCTGCCCCCTCATTATCGAGTATGGCCATTGCACGAAGCTTAATCAATGTTGTTATCGTGCAATGCCTGTGCAAGAAGATTTTTTCTAAAGTGAGGAAAGGCTGTGCACTGAGTCAATCCCACTCACTAAGCAACAGCAGCCATAATCCGAAAAGAAGAACAAGTCAACATCATCAGTAACCACTGAGCCGCAAGTTTTATGTCGGAGTTATCCCAGTTACCTTCTCCTAGAAGGATGCCCTAACAAAAGCTAGGAGTCCTTCACTCCCAATGGTTTAACCGAGCGATCGGGTATTCAGTCCGATTATTTCTATGTCCCCGCGCATGATACAGCCCTAAGACATTTATTGGATGGCCGTTGACTCTCAAGAGTTCTTCTGCCCTTTGACGGGTTTTGTTTTTCATCCCGCAGGGTGTCCAATAAACACCCTCCTCACCAAGCAAGCTTGGTGGGGTTGCCGGTTTAGTCGCCGACGACCCGACCATGCATACATACATACATGCATACATTCGTATATACGTACAGGCTGCGAGTGGTATTTGAGGTCACTTATGGTATTTTAATAAAACAACTCTAATACAGCGAAAAAATAACGTATTTTTGCGAAAAATAATGTGTGCACATGTTCTCAATAAACTTTTTTCTAAGAATATTCTTTGAATCTGCCTTAAATTTCAATGACTACATCAATTCTAGATAACAATCGTTGACTAAATGAGCCTCATTCATTTCGAACTCCATCTGAACAACGACAGCCTTCAGTGAAACGATGATTGTGAGGTATGTTGATTAATTCCACTTTCAGTAACGTGCCGAACGTAGTCGTCCATGATGATTTAAATCTGGTGAGTATTAAGTATGGATCACTCCATCGATAGCAAATTTGGTAAAATTCTCCGAAAATACTTGGTAAAATTTAATCTTTTCGTTCTACCACCAGGCGAAAAAGATCAGATCACAAAAAGAACTGTGATCTATCCGACTCCACTACAGGTAGAAAAATACCTGAAAGATGTCTGGGGTTCGATCTGGCATGTGAGAAGGGCAAGAGATTTTGGATCTCTCATTGGTATATGCCATAGCGAAGAGGCAGCGAAAAAGATGGCCTTGCATACTTGCTCCTCAGGTGAACATATTTTCATTCCATCTTCTTCGGGGTGAATAAGGTTACTTTTTCGAATGTGCCTCTGGAGCTTAGCATCCAATATTTCGAGATGCTACTTGATGAGTATGGCGATATTCTAACTTTCAAATCGACCCGGAGTGGAAGTAGAAACCCTGGTGACCGCAGAAAGCTTCCATACGATCTCTGACATAATTGATATGGAAAGTGTGCGCCCATAAGAGTTGTGCTTGAGAACAAAAAAGGTTACGTGTTACACCTGCGAACGTTTACCCCATCAACCCTTAATTAAAGAAACCGAAACCACCCTTGTTGACAATTCCACAACCTCAACTACAACCCTGTGAGCAGATCAGGATCCCTACACCAAATCCTCGGCAGCGAAGAAGTTTGAACCCCGCTCCCGCTGAAGAGTAAGTTCTTCCCATATCTCCTGCTCTATAAACCAACAACGACGATTCGAATTCTTCTTTCGACCAGATTTCTCCCATGTCCCACCAGATACTTGGGGAATGACGTGTAGAAGAAAGATCAGGCCGAAAGATGACAGTCTCCAGAGGGAATATGCGAAAACGGGGGAGGGTTCAAGAAAGTAACAGAAACAACTACAAACAACAACAGCAGCAGCAGCAGCAGCAGTAACAACATCATCAACAACAACACAGCAACATCAACAACAGGAACATCATCATATCATCAACATCAAAAACAACAAGAAAAGACGCAAACTCTACAACCAAAACTAAAACTGTTAAAAGGAAACAATTTAAACGGCACACAAAATGTATCCATCAACTTTATTGATGTGAACAAAAGCAACAGTGAATGGATTATCTAACTGACAATAAAAATAAAATCCGAAAGACAGACTTTTACTTAAAACACCTTCGAATTTTATCGACCCGGTTACTGGAAGTTACTGGAAGTTAACCGGCAGGCAAAGACTACACGGACCGGATTAGTGAACTAGTTAAGTGACAGTTGACAGGGGAATCATCAACGGCCGGTTGCGGGGCACCCTGAAGGTTATTAAAGTAGAATCGATAGCGTTTAGCAAAGCGTTAATAATAGAAAGAAATGGATTAGAGGGAGAACTGGTTAGAAAACTGAGACGATTAGTAAAGGCATCATGACCGATGTCATGGCAGCGAGAATGATCTTGGCCATTTCTTCGGGGTGAAATACGAAGGCTACGATGTCAGAGCTCAGGACCCATGCGCTCAAATACGAAGGAACTAAAACCGTCCGATAGGCCGAACGGTTGAGATGCGATGTGGCAACCACCATCAGGACTTTGACGAATCGGAACGGGCGCGTGCTATTCGGGTCCGAGCAGATGTGCACGGCTCTCCAAGAGTACCTTGTACGGCTGTTTGGGGAGTCGACGATGGTTGTGGATTTTAGTACATACTTGGACGGATTGCCGCGGTACTCTGCAGTAGACGCAAGGTTCTGCGAAAAGCCAATAACGGTCACTGAAATATGGGGGGAGGGTGATAAGCGATTGTACAAATCACAAATTGCCCGGTTTTGATGGTCTACCCTATAAATTCTATGAGTTCATGTCCGATTTGTTTGGCAGCCATTTGGTAAACGTCAACTGTAGCTGGCAACAGAATGGAAAACTTCCTCGCGTTGTTATCTGGAGTATGGTAACGTTGCTGAGGAAGGACGCTGACAATGGAGACGTACTAGAGAATTTTCGGATGATAACTTTGCTCAACACAGAGTTTAAGATTTTGGCCAACGTGCCGACGAAAAGGTTGGAGCATGTCGTCGGTAGTCTAGTTGGGGAATCACAAACGTACGCAATCCCGAATGGGTCTGTCCACAACCTCTAGCTTAGGTGGTTCATTATAGAGAAGGCTGGGACTAAAGCTGGCTTCGTTGGGGCCCTGATCCATTTGGATTAATCCAAAGCATTCGATATGGTCGACTATCGCTACTTGGAAGCCGTCCTGGAAGCGGCCGGTTTCGAACCGATTTTCAAAGGCTGGATCACTAAATGCACAGCGGCAACTGCTCGGTGGTCATAATAAACGACAACTCATCGGAACAATTTGGCATCGCACTCTCAGTCCGTCAGGATTTTCCGCTGTCTCCTCTTCTATATGTGCTGGCTCTTAAGCCACTGCCACGGAAGTTAGGACAGTCAGGGGACATCCCTTTCGAACTGGGACACGCGAAAGTTGTGACGACATACAACGACGATGTCATCATCATAGTGTCGGACACTATGTTGCCGACCGCCTCTGAAGTGGAGGTGGTCGGCAACATTCTAAAGGAATACGAGTCGGTTGCAGGGGCCAAAATCAACTCTGGCTAGTCAGTGGGCTTGCGATAGGACACCTAGAGAGTAAAGTCAATGCCGTCGGGCGGCGTCGTTGGACGTTGGACTGACGGACGAGATAAACTGATTTGATTCTGGTTCGGTCTTGATCTCCAGGTGGATAAGAACTGGGATGAGGCGACGAACAGGGAGGCCACTCTTACCCAGAAATGAGCAAAGTGGAACCTGTCATCATCTATCGCTCGACCGTCGTGCCCTGCACCGGCTACCGCTTGATCAGACTGAAACGCCTGTTATCTATTTTCTTGTGGAAAGGACGCGTTTCAGTGATTAAACGGTATGTCTGTTGCCAGCAATCGTTGTATGGTGGTTAAGCATACCATAGCTTTTGATACGCATACACAGGATGAAATTACGCCACTTACAATGATTCCTAGACATCAAACAAGAATGGTCTCCACTCAAATCTTTCTGTTGTTCATCTCTTCTCTACTAGTGGGGCAATGAGATCGGAGGACGTTTCACTCTAGCAACAGATAAAGGATTAGTGATGGGAAAGTGTGACGGTGTTCTCAGGGAGACTCCGCGCATCGATGAAAATGAAATAGCTTGTCTGTTCCGGGATACATTCCGATCGGAGACTTTCAAAAATAGTAAGAGTGGATAGCACTTTTCTAAGTGTAGACCTGTAACTCGAAGAAGAATTGGAGAGGGCACTTGCCTTGGTATTCAGGGAGATCCTGGACGTTGGGGTTCCTAGATTATCCCAAGAAGTCCTCTATCAGGAGGACGACATCACTGTCATCTCTTTTCTTTTCTTTCTTTTTACACTTGTATACTATGTATGCTGTCTTCTTTGCTTTATTGTGTACCATGTATACTCTTCAACTCTTTTACTCTTTAACCTGTTTCAGTCATTTGACTGTGGCCCTGCTGGAGCACCGCCTTTAGTCGAGCAAATCAACTCCAGGACTTATTCTTTGTAAGCCTAGTACTTATTCTATCGGTCTCCTTTGCCGAACCGCTGTGTTACAAGGAAGTAAACACACCAGCATCGGTTGTCAGGCGATGTTGGGGGAACAAACACAGACACACAAACATACACACACACACACACACACACACACACACACACACACACACACACACACACACATATATATATATATATACATATACATATATACGACGGGCCCCTTTCAGTTTCCGCCTACCAAATCCACTCACAAGGCTTTGGTCGGCCCGAGGCTATAGTAGAAGACGCTTGCCCAAGATGCCACGCAGTGGGACTGAACCCAGAACAATGTGGCTATTTTTTTTTTTTTTATTATTTCATTATATGTAAACCGAATATTTTTTATGTCTGTGTTTGTATTGTTTCCCTTATCCTTTGCCCTGATGGCAAATAAAAAAAATCATCATTTTTATTATTATTATTATTATTATTATTATTATTTGACTCTTTAACATTGTCCATTACAAAGATTGTTTGTCTTTCTCCTTACATCTTCTGTCGCTCATTCAAATCCAGTTTTTCAACAATTAATGAGTTTAAAATCAAACTAAATGTCAATATCTATAATAAATACTGCTTATTCCATATGATGCCAATAACAATAAAATAATAGATGATAAAAGAAAAATGCTGAAAACTAATAAAAGAAAAATCTATTTGGAAAAAAAAAATCATTAAAAAAAATTTTCTTTGCTTTAGCGACATCAGTTCCAGAAGCAAGAGAATTATACACAATTGAATGGTCACTTCCTTTTCCCATTGTTCGCTGCCTCTCTTTTTTGTGTAAACTGTATTTTTGTGGTCTATATAGCAAAAGAAAAAAAATACATAAATATAAATAAATAAAGCTTTTTAAAAAATATAACCAAAACAAGAAATTCTCTATTATTATGTGTCTTTCCAAGTGTCACTAGAAGAGGAGGGAAGTATAAGAAGTGAGGAAGGAGAGAGAGAAAGCAAGGGAGACAAGTGAGTAAAGTGGCATGATTGCCGTCAATTCAATTGTCAGGATTGCAGCGCAAAAGTGCGCACATATTTATTTGCTAAGACTTGAAGAGCTGTCTGGGCTTTGGCAGTCTCCCATTTTCTATTGTGTTTATATATTTATTTATATGTGTATAAATTACATATATATGTGTTTACGTCTTAGTTTTGTTTTTTTTTTAATTTTTTTTTTTTCTTTTGTATTATGAACTTTTTCGATGCAATTAGCAGAAATTACTTTTTCTTATTTATTTTCCTTATAGCAAGAACAAGTTGCTGCTTCCAGCTCCTTACAATGACGATGAGAAGCCGGCAATAAAAAGCCAGCCAGGTTGTTTCCACATTTTATTTAAATGATATGATAGTTTGTTCCCGTGATGCTTTAGTTGCGTCGCTTTAGATTCTCAGTTCGAATCTTACTCGAATCAACATTTCCTTTCATCCTCCTATGTTCTATAAAATAAAATAAAATAAGCAAACTAATCAGCTGCTCATTGGCTACTTCTATTAATTAGTCTAAATTCCTCGCATTCTGCGAAATTTGCGCAGCTACCTTTATTTATTAAATCACTGATTTTATTTTTACCGCGTGTTTTCGGTGTACAATAGTGTGCAGCCTTGTGTGCCTCAAAAAAATTAAATTCGGAGATGCAACAGTATGAATATATTACTTACACACATACACGCTTCTCTGTGCGTGTATATGTGCCTGTGTGTTGTTTGTGCGTGTGGTTTATTGAAACTGAATGCTTAACTTGTAAATGGAATTTCACACCCTCTTTACTCTTTACTCTTTTACTCTTTACTCTTTTACTTGTTTCAGTCATTTGACTGCGGCCATGCTGGAGCACCGCCTTTAGTCGAGCAAATCGACCCCGGGACTTATTCTTTGTAAGCCCAGTACTTATTCTATCGGTCTCTTTTGCCGAACCGCTAAGTGACGGGGACATAAACACACCAGCATCGGTTGTCAAGCAATGCTAGGGGGACAGACACAGACACACAACACACACACACACACATATATATATATATATATATATATATATATATATATATATATATATATATATATATTGATAAAACGGTAAGATAACAAAAGAAAGAAAGAGACCTCAATATTATGTAAATAGAGGAAATTTATCTATATATATATATATATATATATATATATATATATATATATATATATACATACATATATACGACAGGCTTCTTTCAGTTTCCGTCTACCAAATCCACTCACAAGGCATTGGTCGGCCCGGGGCCATAGCAGAAGACACTTGCCCAAGATGCCACGCAGTGGGACTGAACCCGGAACTATGTGGTTGGTTAGCAAGCTACTTACCACACAGCCACTCCCGCGCCTATCTCCAAACGAGAACTGCTACCACTAAGTTGAATTAGTGGTATATTTATATAGCTGGGGTGGGTGTGATCACTTGTCTGTGTCAATTCATTAATTTTGATTTTTGCGTTTGTTGACTGAATCTTATTTTTCGGCTTCGTTAATGATTATGTTTCTGTGGTCAGTTAAATTTGCTGACGAAGAGGCAGTATTTTATTTATTTATTTATTTATTTTTTACTGAATTTTGCAGTTAATCTAATTAAGACCAGTTTTTATCAAGTTTCCTTCGGTGCATATCGTATTTTGTTTGTAAATTTTGAGGTCAAAGCAGGATGGTATTATATGGGTAAATATCATTTTGGCGAAGGTTAAGAGTTTTTAAAGACTTACTTGCGTGTGTGTGCGAGTTTTGTGTACTTAACTCTGAAACTATATAAGACCATTATTTATTTATTGATGGAGGAGTTTCTCATACTGTGAGTAGTATTTAATGGGTGAGTGACTTTGCTAATAGGTTTGGAAACATTTCTGGTCAAGAACGAAATTTTTAAAAGCTTCTTCATGGGTAAATTTGGGGTGGTTTATTGAATTTGTTAAACTAATAAAAGAATTTTGCTTATTTCATTGGAGAATTTGGAAATGTGCTGCATGAATTGAAATCTTTAGTTTCGTTAACTTATGTTTGTGTCTGCGCGTTTGTGTGTGTGTGCGCGCGTACATGCACGCGTGTGTCTGTGTGTGTTCATGTGCATATTTGTGCTTCCTGATTTTGATATCACGTGATAGTTGTAAACACGTGCTATCATTATTATACAAGCAGTATCATACATTTCCAATCCTCCATGTAAACTTGTCCAGTTATGGAGAACTATTACTTTGCTTGGAAACAAGTGAGGGTTTGGCGACAGGAAGGGATTCACACCCATGGAAAAAAAGCCTGCCTCAATAAATTCTGTGTTGATCATGTGTGTGTGTGTGTGTTTGTGTGTGTGCGTCGTGTTTGTGCATGTGAGTGTGTGTGTGAATGTGTGTGCTTGTACGTGCGTGTGTGTGTTAGTGCGTGTGTGTGTTTGTGTATGTTTGTGCGTGTGTGCGTTTGTGCACGTTTGTGTGTTTGTGTGCGTGTGTGTCTGTGTGTGTGTTAGTGCGTGTGTGCGTCTGTGTGTTTGTGTGTATGTTTGTGCGTGTGTGGGTGAGTGTGTGAGTGTACAAGTTTGTGTGTGCATGTGCGCGTGTTCTCTATGTGCGTATGTGTATATGTGTGTGTGTGTGTGTATGTGTGTTTGTGCGTGTGTGTGTGAGTGAATATGTATGTGCGCGTGTGCATGTGTGTGTATGTGCGTATGTGTGTGTGTGTGTATGTGCGTGTATGCATACATGCAGTCAACTTTGTATTGCGGTCAACGACAGGTGTGCTAAATACACATTGTAGAGTACATATGTATTACTAAGTCTGAACGTTTATCTTATGACTCGAGTTTCACACACAGGCACGATGGTGATGGCTTATGGTAGATTACTGATGGTGACGGTCTGTGATGATGATGCCTTGCTATGTGCTAATTCTTGTATGTTTTAATTAGTGACTGTTGTCAAAGTTTTGGTGTTAGCGCTAGGAAAGGGACGAAAAAAAGGGTCAAATCGGTTCCACCCCGAAAAGATGGTGGCACATCAGTACTGAGGATAATAGGGGAGAGGTAGAATTTACTGCAAATGATGGACTGAGTATTAGAATGGTCGTCTCAGCAACAAAGGTAATGCTGGTTATCGTATTGGCAATGACGCTGCCGTTGATAATGGTATCACTGAGTGAAAAAGATCCAAACAAGGGGGGACGTTATAGAAAATTTCAGACAAATCACTCTGCTCAATGAAGATTTTGGTCATGGTGTTAGCTAAAAGGTTGGTGTTCATCGTGGACAGCTGGATGGCGAGCCGCAAACATGCGCTATCCCAACTATGACTTCTTTTTTGTATTTGTCAGCTTTCTTAAAGACAGAATACAGTTTTCTGTTTTGTTTGTGTTTTGTGGCTATTTGTATTAGTTTTCCTTGCTTCTGAAGTAGGTATTTCTGTAGTCCTATGGCGGTTATTTTGTAATAGTTTTCTAGCTGTGTAAGACCTCTGCCGCCTACGATACGTTGCATATATAGCCTTTCTATGTCGAATGGTGGGTGATGCATCCAAAATTCTGTCATTATTTTTCCTGTTTTCTTGTCTATTTTCATTAGTTCATTTCGAGTCTAGTTAAAAATATTCTAACTGTAACTTATAGCTGGGACGGGTAGTGCCAAGCAGAAAAGGAGTGGAGAGAGCGACTATCCCTGGAATTTTCCTCTTCTAATAGGGATGGCTTTGATTTTTATGAGTCCCTCTTTTGTCTGGAGCTGTAGCACAGTGTACCATTTATTCATAGATTTTTATATATTTTATGATTATGGTTGCTACATTGTTCGTGGCTAGTATTTCTAGGATCCATGCGTGAGGAATACTATCAAAAGCCTTTCGATAATCGATCCAGGCCATACTTAGAACCTTCTTCTTTCTGCGGTTGTCTTCAGTTATGGTTTTATTGATCAGTAGAGGAAACAGGGTGTTTTTCTTCCAGATGTTTGCTCATCTTCTGCGATATTATTGCAGTAAAGGATTTCTAAATTGTAGGGAGACAAGTTATCAGTCTGTAATTTTGTAGGTTTGCCGTTTCAGTGGATTTGAGAATTAGGATAGTTTTCCTTTCCGTGAGCCATTCAGGCATTGTCTCTGGCTCAGCTAGTTTTTTTCTCAGCCAGTGTTTTATGTATTCCTGATAGATATTTAAACTAGAAACTGGGGATTTTGTAGTGCCTGGGTGCCTTCCTGTTGCTTTGTTTTTGCAGTGCTTGAGTAACCTCTTCAGTTGTTCAAATTCTGTGTTTCTTGTTTTACTAGATCTTTTCTGGGGTTGTTCCTTCGCCGACCATATTTCTTTTCAAAATTCTTCCACTTCTTCTGCTTTTGGTGCTTTATTGATCTCTATTTTATTTTGCCAAGTTCTTCGTAGAATCTTTTAGTGATGTTTGGATTTTGCTTTGTATTTATACAAGTTGACTCCAAGCCCCACCCATAGACCTCAAGAGACAAGTTAAAAGTTCAATTTGGTATTATAACTAGGGTACCATATTTTTGGTTTTGTACAGAGTATTGTTCCAGAGAATGCCTGTCAAAACATAATAAAATTACAAGTTTGTTTTAAAAGTAACCTGAATATAACATGATAGTGTGGTCTAAAGATGACGGTAAAAGGTGTTTACTATTATGTATATTTAAAAGTACTTTTGATACTGTTTACAAATTTAAAAGTTTTTGGAATCACATAGTCAATATTTTTCGTAGGATATGAGTTACCATGAGCACTATTTTTTTTAATTTCTTCCACTTTTGAAATTCCTGGTATCTGAGACAAGTAACGATCAGCCCCTTTTGCTATCATGCCTAGGGCACCTATGACTGCTGTTCTTTAAGGACTTGGCCAGGTAACTATGACAAACCATTCTATCTTTGATCTTGAGCCAGAAACGCTAACCATTGCGAGTAAGGGCTTTGTCAACACCGACATTTTTAGCTCCCTTTGAGTATTTATCATTGAGAGTTTTTTCTTGCCATTTATCTGTACGAATATCTGAGGCAGCAGCTTTAGTAAGGGTTTTCATACGCTTAACTTTTTTTCTGTGGTTCTTTCCTGTACATCTAATTCTGGGACTTGCTGTATTTGGAATTCACTTAGACATTTCCTTTTCTGTTTTGTTACTAAGTATGAAGTTTTCTTGCTTTCGTGCTTAATATTATAATTATAATTATTATTATTATTATTATTATTATTATTATTATTATTATTATTATTATTATTATTATTAATGAGGTGAGCTGGCAGAGACGTTAGCATGCCGGGTGAAATTCTTAGCGGTATTTCGTCTGCCGTTACGCTCTGAGTTCAATACCGCCGGAGTCGACTTTGCCTTTCATCCTTTCGAGGTCGATAAATTAAGTACCAGTTACGCACTGGAGTCGATATAATCGACTTAATCCTTTTGTCTGTCCTTGTTTGTTCCCTCTGTGTTTAGCCCCTTGTGGGTAGTAAAGAAATAGGTATTTCGTCTGTCGTTACGTTCGGAGTTCAAATTCCACCGAGGTCGACTTTGCCGTTCATCTTTTTGGGGTCGATAAATTAAGTACTAGTTGAACACTAGGATCGATGTAATCGACAAATCCCCTCCCCCAAAATGGCTGCCCTTATGACAAAATTTGAAACTATCATTATTATTATTATTAAGGCGGCGAGCTGGCAAAATCGATAGCGCACTGGACGAAATGCTGAGTTCAAATTCCCCCGAGGTCAACTTTGCCTTTCATCCTTTCGGGGTCGATAAATTAAGTACCAGTTATGCACTGGGGTCGATATAAATCGACTTTAATCTCTTCTCCCAAATTTGAGGCCTTGTGCTTCCAGCAGAAACGATTATTATTATTATTATTATTATTATTATTATTATTATTACTATTACTATTACTATCATCATCATCATCATCATCATCATTATTATTATTATTATTATTATTATTATTATTATTATTATTATTATTATTATTATTATTATTATTATTATTCAGTATTCGCGCAAGAAGTGTGTCTCATACTTTAAAGATAGCATGATAAAATAATGATATTACAGAGAGTTTGGAAACCAATGGACAAGTATGTGGTTTCCGGGAATTATGGCTACTATTTCTAGCACGCGGTGTGATCACACAAGGCCACTTTCGTTATATTTTAATGGTAGACAACTGCATCATGAATAAGAAAATGGATCTCAGTTCGAATTTCCAACCATGAGTTTTCGGTTCTTCAATCAACTGAATTTCCTGCCCATTCGATTAATGTATTGGGTTGTCCGGAAAGTTCGTGCCGATTTTTAAAGGAAAGAAAATGGTCAATAAATACTTGCCATTACATTTTTAATCAACCAAATATGAACCATTTTGTTGCACAATGCATCTCCATCTTTCCTTTACCTTGAAAATACCCTCTTCCCAGAACCGAGGTGGTTTCATGGCAAAGAATTCATCAAGGTATCTTTTTACGTCAGCCAAGGAATTGAAATTTTTACCATCAAGACTATTCTGCAGAGACCTGAATAAGTGGAAATCCGAAGGAGCACTATCTGATAAATATGGAGGGTGGGCAATTTTTGTCTAGTTCCCATAGCATCGAGTGCTGAAAATGAACTTTCTTACTTTCCATTTTAAAGGGTTACAGAATTAACACAGGTTATAGGAACATAAACCTTCTTCCACGAAAAGATAGCTTAAACTGTGCTCTGACTGGAGGTGTAGCCAAATCCTATTTTATGGACTCAACCATGTTCTAAAATAAGTCGAAAGGTAAGCTACTATAAATCGGCACGAACTTTCCAGACAACCCGATATAAATGGTTGAATATTCTGAGACCACGCTGCATGACTACATTTGTGCGTAACAAGGCTTGCCCTCAGAATCATTAATATAATCCTCACAGTCTTCGTCTTCAGAATTTTACGTTTGAACGATCTGAAATTTTATTAGCTTAACTGTTTTGATATTTATGGTAAGAAACCGTATAGTACGTGAACCATGTTCTTCTTCTATGTAACGTCATTATCATATCAATAGGACTGAGGCAGTGAGCGGGCAGAATTATTAAAATGTCGGACAAAATGCTTAGCGGCATTTCTTCCGGGTTTTACATTCTCTGATCAAATTCAGTCGAGGTTGACTTTCAGTATCTGTTGAACTTTGGCACCAATGAAATCGGTTTATTCCTCCCGTAAAACAGCTGACTTTGAGCCGAAATTCGAAACCATTTATAAGGAGGCCAACTGGTAGAATCGTTAGCATGTCGAACAAAATACTTAGTAGCATTTTTTTTGCGACTCATTACGTTCTGAGTTCGAATTCCACCGGAATCAGGTCGACTTTTGCCTCCTATCTTTCTGAGTTCGATTTAGTATTTGGGTCGATGAAGTCGATTCTCCTTCTCCCCACCAAATCCCCCCCATCCAAATTTCAGGCTTTGTGCCTCTGATAGAAATGATTATCATTATTATTATTATTATTATTAATAGCATTTACCCGAGCTGAAGAATGACCAATATAGCAGTGAAACATTGAACGTTATCTGATCATGAACTGTGTAACTCATTCACCGAGATTGATATTTCAGCGATACTACTTAATTACACGTTAAATTGCTCTCATTTTTATCGACTTGGTTTGAAGTGGTTAAACATCTCCAAAGCAGCGTTGTTATCAAGTGGAGATATCAAATTAATACTATTATCAAGACTAAAACTAATATCAATAATGTATCATTTGCTATTGTGAGGAAAGTGATTTATATATTTCGTTTTATCTTACGTATCGTTCGTTCTTCACGGTTTGTGTTTTACATTTTTTTAATTATATTTTCTTCAGGGATTTGTTGTTGTTGTTGTTGTTAGTGGTGATGGTGGTGGTGGTGGTGGTGATGGCGGTGGTGATGATGGTGGTGCTGGTGGGTTTGGTACTGGTGGTGGTGGTGATGTTGGTGGTGCTGGTGGTGGTGCTGGAGCTGAGGCTGGTGCTGGTAGTTCTGGTAGTTCTGGTGGTGGTGGTGGTTGTCCTGATGGTGGTGGTATTTGTTTCTTCTTTTCGTTTTTTTAGGGAATTTTTTTTTCTTATCATTTAGAAATTCTAACATTGTTTGGTCACAGGTGTTAACAGGCGTTGTATTATCTATTTTTTTTTATCTCTTATATATATATATAATTTTTGTAATTGATTTCTATTACATATTGTTTGTAATTGTTGTCATTACTATTGCCGTTAGTGTTATCATCCTCATCATCCTCATCATAATCATCATCGTCGTCATCGTCACCATCATCATCATAAACATTATTGTCATCGGCATCATCATCATCGTCGTCGTCGTCGTCGTCATCATCGCTATCATCATCGTCGTCATCGTCACCATCATCATTATAAATATTATTGTTATCATTATCATCACCACCACCATCATCATCATCATCATCATCATCATCATCATCGCTATCATCATCGTCGTCATCGTCACTATCCTCATTATAAACATTATTGTCATCATCATCATCATCATCATCATCATCATCATCATCATCATCACTATCATCATCATCATCGTCGTCGTTGTCGTCGCCGTCATCACCATCATCATCATCATCATCATCGTCATCGTCGTCATAGTCTTTATCATCACTATCATCATCATCATCGTCATCGTCGTCATAGTCTTTATTATCATTATCATCATCATCATCAACATCATCATTGTCGTTATAGTCATCACTGTCATCACCCTCATCATCATCATCATCATCATCGTCGTCGTCGTCGTCGTCGTCGTCATCATCATTTTCATCATTATCGCTTAAGTAGATATTAGTTTTTACCAATACATTATCAACCTTATCAGACTATTATAATGTCTTTCAGATGATATCTGCTAAGGAAGAAGATATTAAAATAACAATATGATACTTTGGTTTGCTTCTTTTTTTTTTAAACAAAATCGTATACGTATAGCTTTATGTCTCTCTGTATGTGTATATGCGTATATATGTGTGTGCGCCTGCGTACGTATGTGTGTGTGTGTGCGCGCATGTGCATGTTTGTGTGTTTGTGTATCTGTGAATGTATATGAGTGTTTGTGTGTGCGTGTGTATGCACCCACGCGCATGCAATATAAAGTGTTTCCTTTATTAAATATCTTGTCGAGTCATATTTGTTGAAAAGACAGTTGAGAGACTAGAAAGATCAGAAATACAGAAAATGAGAGGAAATGAGGAAAATGCAGCGTTAAGGTGAAAGGATGTGTATCAATGGATAATGTGTTTATAGAGATAGATAGATAGATAGATAGATAGATAGATAGATAGATAGATAGATAGATAGATAGATAGATAGATAGACAGACAGACAGACAGACAGATAGATAGATAGATAGATAGATAGATAGATAGATAGATAGATAGACAGACAGACAGACAGACAGACAGATAGATAGATAGATAGATAGAGATAGATAGATAGATAGATAGATAGATAGATAGATAGACAGACAGACAGACAGATAGATAGATAGATAGATAGATAGATAGATAGATAGATAGATAGATAGATAGATAGATAGATAGATAGATAGATAGATAGGCAGACAGACATACCCACACAAATACACACGATCACCATAAAACCAAAACATACTCAAATGTAGTCACTTCGTGGACCATTTTAGCCTTGAGAAGTGTACTACTTTGAATTACCATCCATATTCTATCTTTTGTCCTTATTTATATATAAAATACTACAATTAGCCGTCATTTTTGACGGCGTGGAGCCAGCTAGTTTCTGATAATGTGCGACATAGTTGTAGGGGAGATAATTTCTTTCTAAGGCTGTTTTGCCTTCGAGTCGGCTGCGAGACTGACTTTAGAGCTAAAATTTTCAATAAAAAAAAAGAATACTAATTTTTCACATTGTAGGTACTAAGGTTGTGATTGTTGAAAGAAGGAGTGTTCGTAAGTATAAGTCAGCTGGATTCCGTGGGGAGACATGTGAGGCTCATATGAACTTGTATGTTTCGTAATTTTAACAGGTTGTAAAACATCATTGCTCCGTGAAAATGTATGATGAAAGCCAAGTTGCAGGCCAACGTGTGAAACTGGCGTTTCTTCTTTAACTTGTTCAATTCGGTGGTTATAAAATTTCGACAGAAATTTGTCAAAGTGGCGACGCCACTCCTTGTTTCTGATTCGGTATTTAAATTCTGTGGTGATCCTTTAAGGCTACTCAGTATAATGCGCTACCTTGCTAGGATAAATAATATTTGTTTGTGCCATTTATGTAAGTTTCTTCTCTTTTACATTCTTCATTTGATTTAATTGCTGATGATCTCTTTCAGCTGCCAGATGTAAATAGACAAGGTTGTGCTTTCCCCCGTATTTAATATGCCTGAAGGAAACAATGTGGTTTTTGTATCGTTGTCTGAACTACCCTTCTACTATTCCTATATAATATTTATCCAGCCGATCTGTCCAAGTTGGTAGAGTTAGTTTCGGTTTTGTACATTACTGCCTCAGCGCTGCAAGACAATTTGAGCCGGAATGCTTTAGTTTCTTTGAATGTGGACCTTGTTTCTATTGATCTCATATATATATATATATATATATATATATATATATGCGTGTGTGTGTGTGCATCAATTCATCGTTTAACTGAAATTTGAATAGTACAAGACAGAAATAATGTTGCAAACATCAATTCAATATGCGAACATTAATCTTATCAGGTTTTTGTCAAGTGGTGAAATACCCTGTTTCTAGCACAAAACATAACACCAATGTCGACCCGTAGCATATTGCATAAGTAAACAAGGGATTAATTTAAAAGGAAAGAAAATCCGTGTACCGCAACGGCCAGCACATTTCTCGATAGAAAATTAATGGAAGCGGGTTAAAATGAGTATTCAACGAAGGAAGTTGTGGAAATCGAATGATTTATATGATAACAGCCAAAAAACAACTGGAAGAAATTTCAGAAAATTTTATCATCAAACCTACATATTCATGGCTTCGTAGATATGATTCCGATTTCAGACATTTCCTGTATTCCAATATGTATTTGAGACATGATTGTATTCTTGTCAATGTGTAATGTATAGACTCCATCTATCAAAAGGCAATGGATGTTATGTTTTAAATGATATTAAACTAAGAGACGAACATTTTCGTGGCGTTATTAATAACCAAATCCAGTTATTCGATCCGCTAAATCATTCCATTTTGTTGGTTGAAAGGAGGGGTAATACGTATACTTTAAACGTTCTTAAATTAAGTGACGTACATTATTTGTGCGGCGTTATTGATATTGTCGAGCCTAGTCATTCGATCTGCTAAAAGAAGTAACCAATCTACCTCAAGTTTCATGTGTTATGCTATGTTAAGTTATAGCCTTATGCTAGGTACATCATCCTTGCACATGTTCAGTCAACTGCCAGTTAAAGGCCTCAGCATGTTCTCTCCACCAACCACGGTCTGATGTTTTCCTCATCCATATTTTGGCGCCGAAGACTTTAACAAAGATTTCATTCCAACTTCTGCATAGTCTTCCCATCCTTCTCTTTTTCTGGACGTGGTGTCCACTCCGTCAATTTGCTATCCAATCTATTGTCCTTTCTCCTAAACACATCCCGTGAAAGACCATTTCAGATATTTTATTTTCTAGATAATATCCGTCAAACCTTTTTTCCCACTCTTATCGTGTTACTTCTCCATTTATCCGTTTTGTTAATCTTCATCATTCACCTTTCCGCAGCTGTTTATGTTCAATGCTCTTGTTGGTAGTCCATGTTTCTGACGCGTACGTAATGGTAGGCAGCACACGCTGGTTGAAGATCTTTCTTTTTAGACAGACCAAGCTTCATAAACTTAAGCTGCTTCATATAAACGGAGGGCTTCTACAGGGTGTCTTTCAGCCAAGTTTTACTCGCAAATCATTGGTCAACACGAGACTCTGGTAGAGTCAGATCGCTCCTAAGCTTCAAATTCTAACGTCTATATATACAAACACACAGTTCTATATTTCAGAGATGAGGAATTATGTACATTATTTACATTCTTTACATTCGACGGATATTTGTCCTTATCTTATTTGTTGTTAACACAACGTTTCGGCTGATATACCCTCCAGCCTTCTTTAGGTGTCTTGGGGAAATTTTAGGAATGAGAACCCAGGTTCGAAATTTCCTCCAAGACACCTGAAGGAGGCTGGAGAGTATATCAGCTGAAACGTTGTGTTAACAACAAACAAGATGAGGATAAATATCTTAAATGTAAATAATGTAAATAATATACATAATTCCTCATCTCTGAAATATAGAACTGTATTATCTAATCGGTACGGATCTGACATTAGACTTCAATGGAGACGTATAGAGAAACTCCATCAAAAACTAGCTCGTCTTTGAAACCATCTAACTTTCTTATGTAGATGCAGAAAAAAATTAGGAATGAGAATCCAGGTTCGAAATTTCCCCAAGACACCTGAAGAAGGCTGGAGGGTATATCAGCTGAAACGTTGTGTTAACAACGAACAAGATGAGGACAAATATTCGTCGAATGTAAATAATGTAAGTAATGTATACACACACACACACACACACACACACACATACACGCACAAGAGGGGCGGGGGGCACAAAAGTTCCTGGCTTTGAGTAAAAGAAAAAGCAGGAGGGTCAGTTAATTAATTATTTTATTCAGCATATTCCCCTCAAATTCACACACGTATTGCAGCGGTCCTTCAGTTTTTTTAAGCCCTGTAAAATTATTCAGAAGACAGGGCCTCCAACCAGGTCTTTCGTGATACCCTTGAAGCAACAAACTTTTCAGCAACCTCTCGTCACTACATACATACATGCATACATACATACATACATACATACATACATACATACATACATACATACATACATGCATACATACATATATACATACATACTTACATACATACATACATACATACATACATACATACATACATACATACTTACATACGTACATACATACATACATACATACATACATACATACATACATACATACATACCTACATACATACATACATACCTACATACATACATACATACATACATACATACATACATACATACATACATACATACATACATACATACATACATACATACATACATACATACATACATACATATATACATACATACATACATACACACACGACGGGCTTCTTTCGACACGATTACCGTCAATCGCATTTCTTTCACAAAACATTGATGATGTTCGCGTAGAATACCTTTGCCAGAAGTGCAGCGCAGGTCGCATCGAAACCAGAACGACGAGCTTACGAAGCGAACCCCTTCCTTACCATACATCTATACGCACAGCTTCGCTTTAGTTTCCTACTCTCTATTTCTAAATCCAAATGCAGCTTCACTGAAAATCGATATCGCTGTTGATTTTGTTTAAATAAAATGTACCAGTAATATACTGTTAGTTGCTGTTGTGTGGACGCCCCCAGACGATGAAGTAGGCTAGCCCAATACATCTTCTTCTTAGCACTCCGTCGGTTGCGACGATGAGGGTCCCAGCTGATACGATCAACGGAACAGCTTGCTCGTGATATTAACGTGCAAGTGGCTGAGCACTCCACAGACACGTGTACCCTTAACATAGTTCTCGAGGAGAAACAGCGTGACACACAGAATGTGACAAGGCTGGCCCTTTGAAATACAGGTACAAGAGAAACAGGAAGAAAGAGCGAGAGAAAGTTGTGGTGAAAGAGTACAGCAGGGTTCACCACCACCCCCTGCCGGAGCATCGTGGAGCTTTAGGTGTTTTCTCTCAATAAACACTCACAATGCCCGGTCTGGGAATCGAAACCGCGATCCTCCGACCACGAGTCCGCTGCCCTAACCACTGGGCCATTGCGCCTCCACAGCCCAATACATAGATATGGAGGGAGAAGCCTAGACGTCAGTAGACTAGAACAGTAGTAGCGAACAGAGTAGAGTAGCAGTAGAGAGCCGAAGTTGAGTTGTAGAGGCATCCGAACGTGCGACATAACAGTGACGACGAGGATTTCGTAGCTCACACAGCCACTGTGTAGTATTGCGACATAACAGTTGCATAACTCAACGCTTTGAGAAATGTCTGTTGAGCCTAATGCACAGAAGTCAATATCAGCTGAGCTAGCAATGCTGATAACACGAAACAATGAAAGACCCTCGGACGACATCACAGAAATAACAGTTGAATGCCCTCAAATCACACGCTATCAATGTAAAAAAAAACGAAGAGTACTAAAGAGAACGTAGTCGTAGATATATAAAAATATACAGCACGGTTTTGCGTGTAAAGCCCGGTTATTATAGGACTAGAGGATCCAATCAATGATGACCAGGGGCTGGATGGTAACAACAACAACAACAATAACAAAAATATTTTATATAGTTTTTGCCTTCTTGACAGTAAGTAAATATAGCACTTTTATCGTCTCAATCATTTAGTTTGACATCTGCTATACCATTATTCTGACAGCATTATTAAATTAGCCACACTCCCACTCCGTCCACCATATCCATATTACTAATACATACGTACGTTCATACATACATACATACATACATACATACATACATACATACATACATACATACATACATACATACGTACGTTCATACATACATACATACATACATACATACATACATACATACATACATACGCACATACATACGCACATACGTACATACAGATATATATGTACGTACATACATATATATATATATATATATATATATATATATATATATTATATATATATACTTGCATATATGCATATACATGTCCATGTATATATATATATGTACATATATATGTATATACACATGCATATATGTAGCACATATGTATATATATGTATTTATATATGTACACATATATATATAAATCTATGTATATATACTGTATATATATATATAATATAGATATATACATGTGTAAGTACATATGTATATATATGCATATATGTATGTATGCATGTATGTATGCTTGTGTGTATGCAGGTATGTACGTATGTATGTATGTCTGTATAATTTTATCGATATTTGTTTATCCATATGTATACATGTTTGTGCGTGTGTGTGTGTGTGTGTGTGTGTCCCCGTGCGTGTGTATGTGTGTGTGTACATGTGTGTGTGTCTGTGTGTGTGTGTGCCTGCGCGTGGGTGGGTTTGAATTTTGCGTCGGTAGCAATTTTGTTTATTTCACCGTATTAACCGATAAGAATCTGTTTATGATTGAAATATTATAGAAACAAAAAAATGAATTTCTTCATTTTAGAAATTGTATTGCTCAAAGCTTTGCAATCTATATGTGTGTATATGTGCACGTGTTCGTGTACGCGGGTGTATGTGTGTGCGTAGGTGTGTGTGTGTGTTCGTTTGTGTGTGTTTGTGTATGTGTGTGTGTGTGAGTGTGTCATATGCGCATGTATGTGTTCCTCGGCGTGGGTGGGGACACTAAAACTCACGTAAACTCCACAGAGATCTTATCTTGTCCATATGAAGTAATCATGTGTCTGTGTGAGTGCGCGTGCGCGTTTCAAGATCTATATATAAGTACGCACACACACCAAACACACCACACACACATAACACACACACACACCAAACACACTCACACCACATACATACACGTACACACATGTAAAATAAGCAAGATACATGTCCGTTTATTATTTTTTTCTTCTGTCCTGTCCAATCACATTCGAACAGAGATGTAAAATACAAGATATTTCTCTATTAACCTCATCATGTAGATGTGTAGCAATCGCTAGTTCACTGCCATCTAACCATAATAGATTCGTTCATATTACTCTGGAAAGAGCTTAGAGTCAGTTTCCCGGTTTCTCTGGCATGTGCGTATATTCCTCCCTGGGCCAGATGCCGGTCCGTCGCACGAATACTGATTGTTTACCATTTGAGTGAGCTGAAGCAACGTGAAATCAAGTGCTTTGCTGAAGAATACAATGTATCACCCGGTCCAGGAATCGAACCTACAATCTTACGCTCATGAGTCCAACAACCTAACCAGCAATCCGTGCACCTCCGCTATCTTACTATCAAGTTTATGTAAATTTTTTCGAACCCTCTTTCAACGGAACTCCTCAAATCTATATTCTTTTTCTCAATATATAACGGACGAATGCATACGTGATTACTAGACCTGATGGACATGGTAGGACAATTTCCACTACCATCTTAAATAAAAAATATATTGGGTAATGTAGTTCATTATAAGGAAGGCGAGATAGTCATGGCTGGAATATTTTCTGTCATAGGTCTATTGTGTCAGGTCAGATATGGAGTTAAACAACATTACAACGCACTAGAATGGCCTGTCGGAGATTAGAGGAAACATACTCATAGAATTATTATCTTCTATTTGATAAGGGGAATTTTTTCCCGAAATAATAGAGGTCCATTAAACAGCTTAGGTAAGGTAATGCAATATATTTTCTTTTTACTTTCATTTTTTAAACTTCAAGCATATTTTGTCTAACTCTTTACCTACATTGCCCAAAGATATTTTCAAACATTTATATCAATATTAATAATTTTTTTCTCTCATGTCTCATTATGTCTTTTTTTTTTTGTATTACGTTTTTCATTTATACATACACACACATACTCATCTACATATATGCATGCATACGTACATGGTGGTTGCAGCTCGATTTCGAGCAATGTCACTACTTGATCGTTTTCTGAACCATGAGCAACATAAATTTGGCTTTGCAGTCCTACCAAGGACCTACGCTTTTTTCCGCCACAGATGTGGCAACGATTGGTGTTTCGTGCTGTAGATGTTAAGAGAGAGTACCATCCTCACTAACACACACCATCATTCTATCTCAAAATTTTTTTACTGAATGCTTTGCCTTTCTCATCTTTGGCCAACTATAGTGTGCATTACTGATTAGAGATCTTAAAAATCAAGCGACATAAATATGTATAGTAGCGACAAGCTTATAACATCATGTCCTAATTTAACCTCCGTACAATCCATCCAAGAGCAATAAATATCCATTAATATTTTCTACAGCAAATACAAAAATCAAGAGTTAGCAACGTAGGTAGGTGAAGCAAAAACAACACTGAAGACATCAACCATATTATTACCAACTGCGACTGAACATTCTCGAGGTATATTACCATATCGTGAGACACGTCATAGTAGCCAGAACAACATGAAATAGGAAAGACAAAAAAGAAAAGAAAAACAATAGAAGTAAGCATACCATGACAAATGGGTCAGAAGAATAACTGTAAAACAATAATTACAATAGCAACCAAATTAAAACGTAACGAACCAGATAGTGTTGCTTGAGAGCACAATATATACCCATGCACTTGCATGGACGTCCTCTATTTTTCATCCTCCTCCTCATCATCATCATTTAACGTCCGCTTTCCATGCTAGCATGAGTTGGACGATTTGACTGAGGACTGGCGAACCAGATGGCTTGCACCAGGCTCCAATCTGACCTTGTGGTAGCAATTTAGTAAAGAAAAAAAAACAGGAAGAAGAAAATACGTGTGAACTAACGATAAGAAGACTGTATAATACTTTTTCAATTTTATAGCGTGACCAGATATGCATGTAGCAACACGAATAGATTTTTTTAAATTGATTGGGGGATCAAAGAAAAAAAAATACGAATGTCATTTCATAAGCTACAAATGGTGTTGACGATATCTGAGACAATAACAGCCTGTATGAGTTTCTGAAAAATTGAATGGGCGAATGGTGGCACAAACGAAAGTTAAAAGACGCCACGTGCGTTGTTTTTAGTATCTTTCGTTTGTAAATAGTAACAAGATCTTTAAAACTCCGCAATGAGGAAAAGGAAAAGTGCACCACACGCGTACTTATATACACACATATAGCTGTGTGTTTTTGTGCTCATATACATATATATATATTTATATATGTATATATGTGTGTGTGTGTGTGTACACATATACATTTATATATGTATATATATATATATTTATATATATATGTATATGTATATATCTATATATATATTTATATATATATGTATATATATATATATATATATATATATATATATATACACTTTATATATATACTTATATACATATATGTATGTATATATATATATCAATCTTTATATGTACACGTGTGTACCGATATATATATATATATATATATATATTTGCATGTTCTTAAATAAATATAGGTATTTACATACACTAGCTAAAGGTTTCTGGATTCAATGAGGCGGTGCCAGATTTCACTCGACAAAGATATTTACACAGAGAGAATTAACCATATGCGTATGTATATTTATATGTACGTTCCTTTGTTTGTATATATTTTTTATGTGTATATATATGCATATGTTTTTGTGTGTGTTTGTGCATTTGTGAATGTATTTGTTCAATAGCAATATGCTTGAGCATAAACCTCGTATGAAGTACGGTGATTTGTATCAGATATCAAGAAATCAATACTTTTTTGAAGATCGTTTATAATAATGATAGAGACACGTCAGTACAAATTGTGGCAACAGATGCTAAGCAACAGTGAGGGTGGCAGGGTGTGATGGTTTGGCAAAACCGATAGAGCAGCGAACCAAATGCCGTGTGATATTTGTTCCGCCTTTTTACGTTCGGAGTTCAAATCCCATGAAGATCAAACTTTGGCTTCCACCCTTCTAGGCTCGGTAAATAAAGTACCAGTCGAGTCTTGATGCCGATTAAATTCAATACTCGACTGGTACTTTATTTACCGAGCCTAGAAGGGTGGAAGGCAAAGTTTGATCTTCATGGGATTTGAACTCCGAACGTAAAAAGGCGGAACAAATATCACACGGCATTTGGTTCGGTGCTCTATCGGTTTTGCCAAACCATCACACCCTGCCACCCTCACTGTTGCTTAGCATCTGTTGCCACGCGCGTGCGTTGTGTGTAAACACATGCATATATATATGTATATATATATATATATATACTAAAATAGTGTACATTTAAACACAAAAGAAAACTACCCTTTAACAGGTCATTTTTACATGCTAGAAATAGCAGCCAACACGGCCAAAACCACGATTTCATACCAATTTTCGAAGTAAATGAAAAATAAAAACTTTTACCTTAAATCCTTAAATCCTTAAAAATGTTTTAGCCCGAAGGCCGCGGCCATGCTGGGGCACCACCGCTGAATGAGCTACACTAATATGTGAATCCACCTCTGATACGTGGCACTTGGTCAGCAAGGGAGTTCGATGCCGCTGCCCGCATCTGTGTCTCCTGTCGTGAGGTAGGTTCATCTGGGACCCCCGACAAGAAGAGATCCAGTTTAGTTTTAAAGAAACCCACATCCACACCATGCAAGTCTCTCAGGCATTTAGGGAGGATGTTAAAGAGCTGTGGTCTTCTGAAATCCAAGCTGTTGCAGTATCTGGTCCTGTATTTTGATGGTGATGTTGGAATCTTTGGCACCATGCAGTGGCGCCCCGTTCTGCGGTTGGGGTAACTTTGAATGCCAAAGTTTGGGACAAGACCCTCCAGGATTTTCCAGATATATATCACCGCATATCTCTCCCGCCTCCACTCTAGGAAGAAGAGGTTTAATACTTTCAGTCTTTCCCAGTAACTGATATTTTGCATTGAGACGATCTTCTTTTGTAGCTTCTTCGAATTGCTTCGAGTTCTGCTGTTAGTGTTATATTGTGTGGTGACCATAGTTGGGAGCGGTAGTCCAGGCGGCTGAGGACGAAAGTTTTCCAGAGGACCATCAGTGTCTCCTTCTCTCTTGTTCTGAAAGTTCGGAGAATCCAACCAGCTAGCCGTCTGCATTTTATCACCAGATTAGTAATATGCACTTGGAAAGATGCATCATTGCTCATGTCAATGCCCAGGTCACGCACTGATTTTGACTCAGGGATTGCAATTCTTCCCGGGCCAGTGTATCCAGTCTGCATGTCGTTTACCTTTGTGTGCCGGTAGCGCAGGGACTGGAACTTACCTGCATTAAACTGCATGTTGTTGTCCTCAGCCCACCTGTATATTGTATCCAACTCCTGTGGCAGATGTGCAATATTTTCAGGGTTTTGTATTGTGCAGGAGACTTTTGTGTCATCTGCATAGCTAGCAAGGGTGGCCATCTTAGTAACTGGGGGCATGTCTGAAAGGCCCACTATGAACATCAGTGGCCCCAAGACAGTGCCCTGTGGAACACCGCTTGTTATTTGTTTCCTGGGAGGTGGCTCCATTGGTCACAACTGCATGTCTTCTATCTTTTAGGAAGTTGTGCAGCCACTCTCCAAGTTTTCCGCCTATGCCGAGACCACGCAGTTTGTGACAAATCATACCGTGGTCGACTTTATCAAAGGCTTTTGCAAAGTTGAGATATATCACATCCACATTTGAGCCATTTAGTAGCTGTTTTAACACCCAGTCATAGTGTTGCAGGAGCTGTGTTAGGCAGCTTCTACCTGGTCGAAATCCATGCTGGGTGTCAGTCAGCAAGTCCTTTTCTTCAAGGAACATGATTAATTTCTTGCGGACTATTCGTTCCATGACTTTGCTGATGTGTGAGGTCAGAGAGATAGGCCTATAATCTTTAGCATCTGCTCTGCTACCTCCCTTATGGATAAAGCATATTACCCCCTCTTTCAATTTGACTGGGAGCTTACCACTTGCAAGAAAGCTCTGAAAAAGAAACTGTAGCGGTTTTGCAAGGGCTCGTTTGCCCGATTTTAGAAGGATCGCTGGAAATCCATCAGGTCCAGCAGCTGAGTTTGTGTCAATCTCATCTATGGCCAGTGTGATATCATCATCTTCAATGTTGATGTACTCAATTTTTGCCTCTTTGGTCGCAGGTGAAGTGGCAAAGAATTCTTCTGGGTTGTTTACTTGTTTACTTGTTATTTTTATTAGCGGTTATACCATGGTTTCGAATTTCTTTGGCAAATAAGATTATTTGCCATACTTTAATGGGTAATTTAGCAAAACAATATTATCCGCCAGGCGAATTCTCGTCAGTAACAGGCCTCAATAACTAACTTATAATTCAGAAACAAGATAACACGTGTCCCGCCATTATATGCTATAATTTTTCAAAATTCCGCTCGCAGGCACATTTACAGTATCTTACATATATATATATATATATTATTATTATTATATATATATATAATATATAATATATAATATATATATATATATATATATATATATATATATAATATATATATATATATATATATATATAATAATATAAATAATATATAAATATATGCATATATGCATACATATATGTATATACCTACATCTATATGTATATATACATGCATATATGGGTTCAGGACATCAAATAAACGTTGAACACAATGAGAAACGAAGACATAAAAACAAAAACAAAGAAACGAACTTTTTTTCAAACAACGAAAAAAACAGAGTACAAGACATACAACACAAGGAATATTCCCCTTCTTCAGTTGTCCCTCTTTCATCTACTCCACGTTCGAAGGTAAGGACAAGACGCGACTCTGTTGAAACAGTCCTTCCCGCAAAGCAAATTAAATAAAATTTGGGATTTTTTGCGGAGGGTAAAAATGGTAACAAGAACAGGACAGTAAGAACAAAACAGTAAAAACAATAACAAAGTACAAACAGTAAAAAACAGAACAATGAGAACAAAACAGTAAAAATTATATATATATATACATATATTATATATATGTATATGTGTGTTAGTGTGTGTGTATTTAATATTTTGGACTAATGGGTATATGTTAGTTAGT
>NC_043002.1:76351831-76356831 GCF_006345805.1 Octopus sinensis
GTGCATCTATGTTTGTGTGTGCATGTGTGTGTGTACCTTTGTGTGCGCATGTGTGTTTATATGTATGTGTGCGTGTGTGTGCATGTGTATGTGTACCTTTGTGTGCGCATGTGTGTGCGCATGTGTGTGTATATGTATGTGTGCATGTGTGTGTATATGTATGTGTGTATATGTATATGTGTGTGTATGTTTGTATGCGCATGTGTGTATATGTGAGTGTGTCTGTTTGTGTGCGCATGTGTGCATATGTATGTGTGTGTATGTTTGTGTGCGCAAGTGTGTGTATATATATGTGTGCGTGTGTATGTAAATGTATGTGTATGTTTGTGTGCACATGTGTGTGCATACGTGTGTGTGTATCTTTGTGTGCGCATGCGTGCATATGTATATATGTGTATGTTTGTGTGCACATGTGTGTGCATATGTGTGTGTGTATCTTTGTGTGCGCATGCGTGAGTATGTATGTGTGTGTGTGTGTTTGTGTGCGTATGTGTGTATATGTGTGTTCGTGTGTGTGTGTTTGTGTGCACTTGCGTGTGTATATGGGTGCGCGTGTGTATGTCTCTGTGTGTGTATGTATGTGTGTGTGTTTGTATGCGCATGTGTGTATATGTATGTGTGTGTTAGTGTGTGCCTGTGTGTATATGTGTTTGTGTGTGTATGTGTGTGTATGTGTGTGTGTGTGTGTGTGTGTGGTATTCTTCTATTCTACTTGCTTCAGTCATTAGACTTCGCGAATTTTCGTTGAATGAATCGATCCCATGTGCTTATTTTTTCAAAGCCTGGTACTTATCCTATCGGTCTCTTTTGCCAAACCTCTACGGTACGCGGACGTAAACACACCAACACCGGTTGTCAAGTAGTAGTGGTGGTGGGACAAACACAGACACAAACACACACATACACTCACACACATACACATATATATATATACATATATACGACGAGCTTCTTTCATTTTCCGTCTACTAAATCCATTTACAAGGCTCGAATCTGCCCGAAGCTAGAGTAGAAAACACTTGCCCAAGGTATCATGCAGTTGGATTGAACCCGGAGCCATGTGATTGGGAAGCAAACTTCTTACCACACAACCACCGTGTCTATATCTTGGACTCTCAGATAAATTCATTCCTGCTTTTTTTTCCTTTGTTTTCCATTCATTTTAATCCTTTTAAATGCTATTTGAATAAACACGAAAAATATTTTTATTGTAGTGCTTTATAATTTTTTTCCTTGATTTCTATTTTTTTTTCTTCTTTTTTGTGGTTCTATTCTTTCTCAATGACTTTTGTCTCGTTTTTGAAATTGGAATAAATTTTACATCTTTACAGACGTATAACCATGAAGTGCTAACAAAGTTTTCTGACAATCCAATGTTGTGTGTGTGTGTGTGTGTGTGACGTTGCACACCTGTATCTGTTTGACTGAGTGAGTAATCTACGTATGTGGAAGCGAGTGGTTTAGCGGTTAGGATGTTGGCCGTATAATCGTAAGATTGTGATTTCGACTGCTGAGCCGGGTGATGCATTGTGCTCTGGAGCAAAACACTTCATTTCACGTGGTTCCAGTCCACTGAGTATTCCTGAGGTTGACCGACGTCCCATGCTGCGAAGAGTTATGTATGCCAGAGAATCCGGGAAACCGGTCCTACGAGTGTGTATGGCTTGAGAAGGAGCTACATCCTATTTTTTTTTCATGAGTATGCTAGTTTCTGATTAATCATAACTATAAAAATAAAAATATAAGTGGTGTGCTGATGAAACGGTTTGCCCCGTCAACCCAGGTTGAACAAAATGAACTTTCATTCCTATCTCTTCCAGCATCGATAAAGAAAATACCAGTTGCATATTGGGGCTAGATCGAACGATTTTATTTTTCTATACCAACATCCTTTACATAACAGTTATATCTTTGTTTGCTTGTTTGTTTTTCTTTTTGTTTTCTTAGGTTTTTCTCTTTGACTATGTAGGTGTAGGAGTGGCTCTGTGGTAAGTCGCTTGCTTACGAACCACATGGTTCCAGGTTCAGTCCTACTGCTTGGCACATTGAACAAGTGTCTTCTACTATAGCCTCGGGCCGACCAAAGCCTTGTGAGTGGATTTGGTAGATGGAAACTGAAAGAATCCCGACGTATATATATGATATATATATATATATATATATATATATATATATATATATATATATATATATATGTATGGGTGGCATATGTTTGTCTGTGTTTGCCCCCCCCCCCCGATCGTTTGACAACCGATGCTGGTGTGTTTACGTCGCCCTAACTTAGTGATTCGGCAAAAGAGACCGATAGAATAAGTACAAGGCTTACAAAGAACAAGTCCTGGGGTCGACTTGCTCGACTAAGGGCGGTGCTCCAGCATAGCCGCAGTCAAATGACTGAAACAAGTAAAAGAGTAAAAAGAGAGTAAGTAAGATTAAGAAGTTTGCTACACAGTTCTGGGTTCGATTCCAACGTGCAACAACGTGTGTGTATTTTTTAGTCTACATTTGTACCTATATTTTGTCACAAAGAATTATTACGAGGAGGTGCTGGAAAGTGTTCTGGCTTTAAGGGTATCACGAAGGGCCTGGTCGGAGGCCCAACCTTCCGAGTTTTTTTGACAAGGCTTAGAAAACTTAAAGACTGCTGCAATAAGTGTGTGAATCTGAGAAGGGAATATTTTGAATAAAATCATAATTAACTGATCCTCCTGTATTTTCTTTTACTCAAAGCCAGGAACTTTTCAGCACCGCCTCCTATCTTTTCGATAAATAAAAGAACGATAAGAAAAAAATATGTACCAGATTTAAATACAGTGTTAGGGCTGATATGATCGACTAAAACATCCGAAGGCGTTTCCCCAGCATGGTAACGGTTGAATAACGACCGAGAGCAGTAAAAGAGGAAACGAATTTTATTACATACAAAAACCCGTTTATATTCTGTAATAAACGCAGTCCTTAGACAGCAAAAGTGACAACAACAGGAATAGCCTGAGAATAACCAACGCATAAACTGAACAGACTAGCCGAACGATTCATCGATCCATGTCCAGAAACAAAACATCGATCGCAACCAATATATCACTATGTTCTTTGCCTAAGAATTTATCTAATTACCTCCCACTATTTCTGCTCTCTAATTGTTAACTTTTTTCCCTTCATTACTATATTTTCTCACATTCACATCCAGAAGTATATCGCCATATCCATCTCTGCCTGCAAGTTTTCGGTCGAATTACTCCGCATCCTTTCCCTTGTCTATTTAACAAACTCTTTCTCTTTCCAAATCTCTCGCATTCTATCCTTTCTTTCTCTTTCTCTCTCTCTCTCTCTCTCTTGCTCTCTTTCTCTCTCTCTCTCTCTCTCTTGCTCTCTCTCTCTCTCTCTCTCTCTCTCTTCTCTTTCTGTCTCTTTCTCACACACACAAACACACGCATGAATGAAAAAGTACGTTTGTATCGATAGGAATCAGTGTCTCGTTCTTCCTTTGTTTTGGGGGTTTTCTTTTACCTGCTTCCTTGGCCATCAATTTAGAACAAATTTCGAAATCTAAATTAATTTAATGAATGCGCTTAAACCTCTGATGATAACCCTAGTAAAATTATCACGCGCGCGCATTGGATATATGACGGCCTTTGGTTACATTTGATGCTATTGTGATTCTTCGTACATTTGGTATGCCACAGGAGTTGTCCGTTACTGCTACGAATATACATATTGTTGGCATTCTTTTGTCTCGGGCGACAATAGAGTTGCGCATAAAATCCAGTTTTGCGCAGGCCTGGACTAGATGTAAGAAAATCCTGGGTAACCCAATCGTCAGGCTTCCTCTCTCACTCGACCTTGCTGACGTAGTCCAAAGGAGAGCAAGACATTACGTTTGGCACTAGCTTGGTTGCAGGAGCTGCCGGAAGAGTGTTGAGTCGAACACTAAACCGCCTACGGGGCTCCACTCCGGATTTCTTTGAAGGTTGTCTCTTTTCCGTAACCCTGGATAGGGGCCCATACCGAGTACTGTCAGCCGGAGCCAGCTGAGGCCGCGATTCGTGTCGGGCAGGGCCGTCACTCCCTGAAGTAGTGAAGAAAGTCGCTACCCACTACCATACATGAAGAAAGAAATAATCCTAATAAGACAAAGAAATCCTTTAACACATCTTTAATGGTTCTGTAGAAACTCTGTTGCAACGCCAGTTTACACAAAAAATCAAAGCGAAATTTGCGTAATGTCTGCGGTTTTAGACATTGGAGTAGTACTTCATTAGACTTGCATCGAAGTTATGCTCTTACATTGGCACAAATTTTTACCGTCGTGAAACCAGGATTTCCTACACTTGATGAATTTCGGTATTAGTCTGGAAATGGCGCTTCCCTGGATATACCCTACTTTTATACCCCAACCAGAACCTACGATTTAGAAATATATCTACATGATATTGATAGATAGATAGATAGATAGATAGATAGATAGATAGATAGATAGATAGATAGATAGATAGATAGATAGATAGATAGATAGATAGATAGATAGATAGATAGATTTATTGGTCACGCAGGGCTAAACACAGAAGGGGCAAAATACAAAGTAGAGCTTTTCTTTTGGGGAAGAAGAGAAGGGGAAAAAGGGTGGGGGCGAATTTCGATCAAAAGGGATCGTGAAGAAAAAAAGTAGGGCCGATCAATAGGGATCATGTATCACAGAAATGTCAATGCAAAAAGGGAAAATAGATTAGGATTGTCCATGAATAGAAAAGCCTACGGAAAAGACCACAGGAACCTTGTGCAATAGTGTCATGCAAAAAGAAAACACATTACAGTAAGTGGCTCTCTTTTTTCTTTCGCTTTTTTTTTTCCTTTTGGTAGGTAGATAGATAGATGGATGGATGGATGGATGGATAGGTAGGTAGGTAGGTAGGTAGAGGGAAAGCGAAAGAGAGACATACATATATATAGAAACACATATATGTACATGTATATATATATATATATATATATATATAATA
>NC_043002.1:76361831-76364331 GCF_006345805.1 Octopus sinensis
GTCACGTGTCAATTTCATTGTCAGTCAAAGAGAGGTCTCTCTCTAAAGATCATAGAGTGGTGACAGCGGGGTCTGGGCTACGACTCGGGAGAAAGAGATGAAGATATGAGAGGATGGGATAATATGGTCAGAGTGATACAGAGAGAGGGAACTTAAGATGAAGTGTGGAAGAGGGGGGTCTGGTTCTGGACTAATGTAAACTAGGAAATACGATGAGAGATAGCTAGAATACATAGTTAAGTATGCATACAAACGGACATACTAATGCATCTATGTGTGTACATGCAAATGTGTGTATGTGTCTGTGTGTATATATAAAGATATGTATATATAAAGATAAGATATCTATAATATATATATATATATATATATATATATATATATATATATATATATATATATGACTGATGTCTATCTATTGTATTTATGTATGTATTGTTATGTGTATGTATAAACGAACCAACAACACGTCGAAATTAATGTATATACATTATCATAACCTTACATGATTTATATTTCCTTTCCTGAATTGTATCCATGGTGCTAGCGGGAGTGTATAATTATAATTACACATACATACGTCGCCTTTATCAGCAGGTGATAGAGCAAAATATTAGGGTTATCTGCTTTGATATACGCCAGTGTTACTTCAATTTTAAATATTGCTGGCGTCTACCGAGGTCAGAATATACGAAGAGAATTCAACGTTATTTCTATGTTTATAAAGTCTCCACACTTAAAACTGATCAGTCTTACATGATTATGTAACCAAACCATTTCGTCAGGCATTTTGAATAGTTAACAGAAAAAAATTGATTTGGTTGATAGTGAAATAGATAGGCTTCAATCTAACTGGATGAAACCATGTGTGTCTGTGACCAGGTCATATGAATGAATGAATGAATGAATGAATACTAGAAAACATTTGCAGTTGTTTGTTTTGACAAGTCATCGGCGAGCGCTTCATATTACACCAAGCCAACTGCGAAAGCAGTGCAGAAAGGGGAAAATGCGCTTGCTCTTGTGTTGAACTATCGCTCCTCCTCTTCCTCCTCTTCCTCCTCAATACACGTATAGACCTAGGTTTGTATCTGTGAGCGTGTGGTCAAGGTTATATGCATGCATGTGTCCTGTGCACATGTGTATCTGTTACGAGCGTATATATGCTCTTGTGTATATGAGTGTGTATGGGTGCTTGAAATCTTGTACGACTTTTTCAACCTTTTCATGCATGTATTTATATATACATATTAACATACACACACCACACATATATACATACATATACATATATACATACATATACACATACATACATATATACATACATAGATATACATATATACATACATATATACATACATACATATACATACATATACATATATATATATATATATATTATATATATATATATATATAATATATATATATATATATATATATATATATATATATTAAATAAGACTTGTTTTATTTATATTTCCTGAGCGCCATACTAATACAATTGTTCGTTTGTTTTCCACCACCTGCCTTCGTCTTTTGTTTATTTTCATAAAGCTTCCCGTTATATATATATATATATATATATACAAAATGGGACAAGAACGCAAAACATCTAGTCAGGTGATACAAGAAAGGGACAACAAAACATCCAGGTAGACAATACAAAGAAAATAAGGACGGGTCACTCAGAGTTTTCTTTCCTCAGTCGAGTTCCAGATTATCGTTGCAATTTTGGCTGGTTATACTCGCGACTGCTCCAATCTGACCAGTCCCAAGGAAAAACTAAGCCAAGAGCATTAGATTCTTTGAAAGAAAGCAGCGGATGTATACGAAAACAAGGACGGAAAAAAACGGGCAAAGTTACACAAATACAAATAACAGGAAATAACAACATGTGTCTTTCGACTAGGGACGAATTAAATTAAGCTGGCGTGTGCGGAAGTAAAGCCTTACGGCAGAGATACTAGATTTCACAGGCACAGGGAAGAATACAGATGCTGCACGGACAGTGCATGTCAGTGTATTACATGCTATTAGTATACGATTCTTTATTCATTATTGCGTGAGAGCCCCAAATTCCGCCGACATCGACTTTGTCATTCATACATCCAGAGTCTTATTAAATAAGTACCAGTTGAGCACTGGGGTCGATTACAACGACTAGCCCCTTCCTTCAAAATATGAGGCCATGTACCTAGTATTAGTATTATTGTTGTTCTTTTTATTATAGTTGTTGTTGTCCTTCTTGATGGTGCTACAAATTTGTTATAATGAATTCTGACACTTTTATCTCTATTATTTTTGCCGTTGTTATTGTCTGTCGGATGTACATTTCTTCTTCACTATTCTCACCGTTGTAGTTGCTTTAGTGCAATGTGTCTTTTAGCTTTGTCTTCACTCTCTGAAGAAACAACATCAAGCCCGTGGAAACTCTAGAGTAACCAACAGTCTACAGGACCGGTCTATATATATATATACAAACACACACATACAC
>NC_043002.1:76373390-76383390 GCF_006345805.1 Octopus sinensis
ACAACAATGATAATAATACTGATAATAATAGACGAAGAAGAAGAAGAAATAAGCATAGTAGTAGTAGTAGTAGTAGTAGTAGTAGTAGAAGACGGAAAAAGAAAACTTATCTTCGTTGCTTTTTTTTAATTTTCAATGTTCTGTGTTTTTTAGTTAACGAATTCCATAACAATCGTGAGATGAATTAAGAAATGTATGTTGAGATCATATGCGCGCGCGCATGCGTGAGTATGCGTATTTAATATATATATATATATATATAATATATATATATATATATATAGTATATATATAGATTATCTTTTAACTTCTTTACTTGTTTCAGTTATCATGTCATTTGAACTGCGGGCATGCTGGAGCACCGACTTTAAATCGAGCAACTCAACCCCAGGACTTATTCTTTTGTAAGCCCAGTACTTGTTCTATCAGTCTCTTTTGCCGAACCGCTAATAACGGAGACATAAACACACCAGCATCGGTTGTCAACAATGCTAGGGGGACCAAACACAGACACACAAACACACACACATACCTATATTATATATATATATTATATATATATATATATATATATATATATATATATATATATATATATATATATATATATATATATATACTATATACGACGGGCTTCTTTCAGTTTCCGTCTACCAAATCCACTCACAAGACGTTGGTCGGCCCGAGGCTATAGTAGAAGACACTTGCCCAAGGTGCCACGCAGTGGGACTGAACCCGGAACCATGTGGTTGGTAAGCAAGCCTATATATATACAAGGCTCCTTTCCTTGCGCCAGAGAAAAAATTTGTTTGCTTGTTATCAGTCGTAAGACATTGTTGTTGTTTTCACCGTTAATGCTTCTGTATTTCATGTTTCTGTATTCCATTGTTTTTTTATATTCGTCCCTTTTGCTGTCCTGGTGTCCGTATGCATTCGATCCTTCTCCAGGAAATCTACGCTCCCAGCTTAGTTTTTCTAATGCTCGTTGCTTAGTTTTTCTTGGAGGGCTGGCCGTGATCTAGTAATCTCAAGATTAATCAGCCGAAATTACTACGATGATCCGGTTCTTGACTGAAGACTGAGGGTTTCGAATGTCTTGTCCGTGTTTATTGTATCGTCTTCTAAGAGTTATACGTTCTTGTCCATGTTGTATTTTTCTACATACCTTAACATATATTCCAGGCGCCACGTACCCTCTTAACATTAATGTCAGCACATATTCTTAATAACTGGTACGACTCTTTGTTTGTCTCTCTCTCTCTCTCACTTTTACTTGATCTGTCCCCTTCTCTCTCTACTCATCCTCTTTTTCTCTTCTCTTTCCTCTGATTCTTTGGTCTAATCTTCCACTACCCTCCTATTTCTTTGTCTCGCTCTGCACTCACAGGTCGCTCTTCGACACCCATCCCTTCTCCTCTCTGATTCCTTCTTTCTCTCTCTTCTCGCTCTTTGTCGCGTTTGTCCCTCCTCTCTCTCTCTCTCTTCCGTTGCTTCTCTTTCTTTTCTTTTCTCTCTTCTCTGTCACGTGACTGCTGGCCGAAATCTGCCTTTCAGCTTCTGACCAGCGTCGTGTTAACATCGTTGTTTTTCGTCCGCCGCTATAGGCATCGCCGATAAGGCTCCTTTCCTTGCGCCAGAGAAAAAATTTGTTTGCTTGTTATCAGTCGTAAGACACTTGTTGTTGTTTTCACCGTTAATGCTTCTGTATTTCATGTTTCTGTATTCCATTGTTTTTTTATATTCGTCCCTTTTGCTGTCCTGGTGGTCCGTATGCATTCGATCCTTCTTCCAGGAAATCTACGCTCCCAGCTTAGTTTTTCTAATGCTCGTTGCTTGTTTTTCTTGGAGGGCTGGCCGTGATTAGTAATCTCAAGATTAATCAGCCGAAATTACTACGATGATCGGGTTCTTGACTGAAGACTGAGGGTTTCGATGTCTTGTCCGTGTTTATTGTATCGTCTTCTAAGAGTTATACGTTCTGTCCATGTTGTATTTTTCTACATACCTTAATATATATATATATATATATATATATATATATATATATATATATATATATATATACACATATATATATACATGCATAATATATATATATATATATATATACTACATATATACAATAACAATTTAATAGATAAAACATATGCATACATACATACATACGTATGTACATACCTACATCTATATGTATATATACATGCATATATGAGTACAGAACACCACAAATAAAGTAGAACACAACGAGAAACGAAAACATCAAATCAAACATGATTGAACACCACGCGTCGTTTCTTCTTCTCCAAGTAAGTTTATATATATATATATATATATTATATTATATATATATATATATATATATACATATAATATACATACGTACATACGTATATTTACATACGTACATACACACACACAAATATGAGGGGATATTATATATTTCTTTACTACCCACAAGGGGCTAAACATAGAGGGGACAAACAAGGACAGACAAACGAATTGAGTCGATTCCATTGACCCCAGTGCGAAACTGGTACCTAATTTATCGACCCCGAAAGGATGAAAGGCAAAGTCGACCTCGGCGGAATTTGAACTCAGAACGTAACGGCAGACAAAATACGGCTACGCATTTCGCCCGGCGTGCTACCGTTTCTGCCAGCTCGCCGCCTTATGAGGGGATATTATAAACCAGGCTATCATCTCGTTAGCACTTCATGCAAAAACTTGCTAAAGTAATATTCAGTTAAGTGAATAAACATCAGTTAAACTCTAGCAGATTAAAAAGAGGCGTACTTCGAAAATTGAAGGCGTCCGACGAGGTGAACGAACCGTAAAAATTATCATTTTATTTTATTGTAGATTACATGTATTGTATATACATGCATAAATACATACGTACACACACGCACACACGCACACACACAGGCACACACACGCACACACACACACACATGTATACATGTCCATATATCTATTATTAATGAATTAGAAAATAAGATTGGACAGAGTTAAAAATTAAAAGTTAAATTTTTAAAAAATTTTTAACTCTCCAATCTTATTTTTTAATTGTTTAATAATACATATTTGATATATACATGTATGCGTGCACGTGTGCGGATGAATCTATATATATATATATATGTGTGTGTGTGTGTGTGTGTATGCGTGTGTATGTGTGTGTGTGTGTGTGCATTTATATATATAACATATATATCATCATCATCATCATCATCATCGTTTAACGTCCGTTTTCCATGGTAGCATGTGTTGGACGGTTCGACCGGGGTCTGGGAAGCCAGGAGGCTTCACCAGGCTCCAGTCTGATCTAGCAGCGTTTCTACAGCTCGATGCCCTTCCTAACGCCGTGAATGTAGTGGCTGCTTTTTACATGCCACCGGCACAGGTGCCAGGAGAGGCTGGCAACGGCCACGCTTGGTTGGTGCTTTTTACGTGCCACCAGCACGGAAGCCAGTCAAGGCGGATATATATATATATATATATATATATATATATATATATATATATATGCGTATGAGTTTAAATACATAAGTATGCGGGGCTATATAATAGTGCATACACACACGTATATGTATGTGTGCGCGTGCGTATATCAATATACACTTCTTCCTTTCTCTCATTCCTCAGCACTTAATATCACATTAGCCAATACAATAAACACCGCCGTCTATTTTCAGAAACTTGACCATTATCTCTTATTATTATTCCCTTCCTTTTTGAGGTTTACTACTCCCTTTAATAATCCCCCTGTACCATTTTCCGTACCCACCCCTCTACCTTAGTGCCTTTCAAACATATCATCCCCTTCTACACTTCACACATATTCATTCCTTAGATTCTTATTTCTTCCTATCCCGCCCCTTCTCTTCTCCCACCCCTCATGATATCTTGACCACCAACTAACACTCCTTTTCTCATTTTGTCTTCCTCTTTCTACTTTCTTTCATCTTTCCTCACCTATCCCTTTTGACCAGTCTCCTCATTTTATCTAATTAGTACTACCACTACATTCTCAAAATATCATTCACACCGCAAGACCAGTTTGAATGAGAAGCACATGGAATCTACGTCCCCATACTTCCCATTTGTAAAGACAAAATATGAACTCCTATTTGAATTTACATACCATGGGTAAGAAGCATTTCTACCACTTCTATACACCACTTTCCTTGGATAAGGGAACTCCAAATATAACATCCTACATATATTTTTTATTTTATTCTCTTATTTCCATTCTTTTCCAAAATAACTCCTTATATTGAACTCTACTATTTCCTTCTATTTAACCATCACACATTGTTTCTGATGAAGGGATATCCCTAATATCTCAGAAACAGCTGTAAGACTAACTTTCTCTTTATAAATAACCTAAAAATTCCTCGCAGTCTTGGCTTGGTTGTCTCATTTTATTTAACGTATACATGCTCATATAAGACTCGTATTATTATCGAACCGAGAGTTTAACTACAGTCCTTCCATAGCACTTACTACCGCCTCGGTCTTCTGGATGCCAATAGCTTATATATATATATATATATATATATATATATATATATATCTATATATATATATATATATCTATATACAGAAATCCCTCGACTATCGTGGGTGTTACATTCCCCCGTTCCCCACGATAGGCGAAGATCCGCGAAGTAGAAACAATAGTGTACTACTATATACTTTTTTATTACTTTTATAATTTGTACATATTTATTTTATTATTTTTATATATTTAAGCTTTTATAAACTCTCCCCACACACTTAGGAGTACCCGTGTCCTCTTTTTTTGTCTCCCGAGTTGCGTTTGCCATACAGTATGTGTGATTCTTTGTTTACTCATCTACAGTACACTACGTATTTTCTTTTAATATATTTTAATCAATATGTTATACAGTATTGTGCTGTACTGTATCTTTATGAATTTATTAAATTGTAGGTGTGAAAATGCTTATCTTACCAAAGAAATAATTTAAATGTAAAAGAATAGAAATACTTATCCACCACAGTAACCCGCGACATACAGAGAAGTATTAAATGTATTAAATATAAATTAACTTGGGAGATAATTTGTAAGGCAAAATCTTATTGTATAGGGAGTAATTCTTGTTTATTGTGTAATAATGAATTTAAGGAAATATTATTTAATAATAATTATGTATTGTTCAATTTATTAGATGAGCGTAAAATTAAATGAAAACATAAATTGAATTACCTATATAATAGGTTTAGCTAATAAATAAATGAGTATATGAATTTGTTAAGATCTATTAATTATAGTAATATAAATTAATTTAAATACAATATGTATATTTTACTTAATAATTATGTGGACTTTAAATTTATAGTAAAGAGTCATTTAATATTAAATGCAAACATAATTTATTTACCTGTATGTTACGTTTCCGTATATATAAAACCTTATTTTATTTTGTTACTTTTTTATTGTAGATATAATTTAGTAGTATTAGTGTATAAATTAACATGTTATTATATGTAATATTACTTTATTTAAATAATTTTAAACTTGGATATTTCTCAATAAATAAATGATAATATGAATTTTTTAAGATATATTATTATAGTAATATAAATTAATTTAATATCATATGTATATTTTACGTAATAATTATTTGGACTTTAATTTATAGTGAATAGTCTTTTATAGTTTTGTTGATCTCTTATTCTTTGATTCTAGAAGCTTAAATATTCTTCGTCATTTTCATTAATAAATATATTTCGTAATTTTCATTAATCAATTTATTCTTTTTACACAATGTTTTCACGAGTTTAATTTCTTATAAAGACTAAAGCCTCACATTTTTATGTTCGAAATATTCATCCATAAGATAAATAACGTTTTTATTTAACAATATTAAAAATATTTTGAATTGTATTATGTTTGATTATTATTATTATTATTAAAATATTAATTTATATATAATTCCTTGATAATTATTAGTTACGATACTATTTAATTTATTATCATTATTATTATTTTATTATGTGATTTAACGTATTACATATAATTTACTTTGTGAAATAGTTTTGTAAGACAATACATTATTTAATATTTTGGAAGTTTATTTGTTATGTAGTTAAGTAAATTAGTCTAATATTAATTGATATTTTGGTCAATTATATAAGTGAATGTAATATTAAATCTCTCTCTCTCTCTCTCTCTCTCTCTCCTATATATATATTATATTATATATATTATATATATATTTGTTTTAAATAATTAATTAATTGTATTTTATTTTTCTAGTAGTGATATATTATAGTTTGTTATTATTTTATTATATAAGTTAAAATTTATTTTTATAGATATAATAAATATGCTTTTTTATTCTAGATTTATTTACACCAGAATATATATGTTGAGATATTTCGTATTTTACAGGATTATATACGTATATTTATTCATTTAATTATTTTATTGACCTGAAGATTGGGAATATTTAAATTGAATTGATTTTACTGTTATCAGTTTTTAAATATAGCCACGAAACACGTGCAGTCATTGTATCAATTATATTCTTTTTTTTATTATTTTATAAATTACTTTTTCATTGGTATATGTTTTTATCTTATATTTGATTGTTTTCTATATGGTATAATTTAATTATTTCATTGTTGAATTGATTAAAGTTGGTTTTTGTTTAATTTATATACATATATTATATTTTGTGAAATTTGATTTAGTATTTCTAAATTGAATTTTCCCCTGTAAGTTTGGAATAATATTCCTTATTATTATTATTATTATTATTATTATTATTATTATTATATTAATATATATATATATATATATAAGGAAAACATAAGAATCACAGTCCTTCCAAGATTTTATTCACTCTAGATTGCCAGGCTTTTACAGTTCCGGGCTGGACAAGCTATCGCTGAAATGGCAAAAGTGTATTGACAATATAGGTGCATACTTTGATGAATAAAACTTTTCCTCGTACTTATAAAATATCAGGTAACTTTTTTCTTTTCTACAAATTTCATACTTGACGACCTAATATATAAATGAATAACAAAGATGTACAGGTATCAATTCATTACGGCCGTTTCAAGCATTTCAGCTGGGTTGTGTTGTCTGCACATACGACAGGAATATCAGGTGCATACACACCTGCACAGAGTTTTGATATTCAGTATTCGATTAATATTGATTGGGTGTGCGGATTATACCGACGTAACCAGGTGCCTCAATTTAAGTACCTAATTCAACAGAATCTTTATATATATATTCTTTTATTCTATCATTCTTTTACTTGTTTCCGTCATGTGACTGCGGCCATGCTGGAACAACGCCTTTAGTCGAACAAATCAAGTCCAGGACTTATTCTTAGTAAGCCTAGTACTTTTTCTATCGGTGTGTTCTGCCGAACCGCTAAGTTACGGGGACGTAAATACACCAACATCGGTTGTCAATACACACACAGATACACACACACACGTATATATATATTTATACGATGGGCTTCTTTCAGTTTCCGTTTACTAAATCCATTCACTAGGCTTTGGTCCGCCCGTGGCTATAGTAGAAGACCCTTGCCCAAGGTGCCACATAGTGGGACTGAACTCAGAACCATGTGGTTCTTACCACACAGCCACGCCTCCGCCTGTCTCTGTCTGCCTGTCTCTCTCTCTCTCTTATATATATACATATATATATATATATATATATATATATATATATATATATATATATATATATCTATATATATATATATATATATATATTTATACATATTAGAAGGATGACCACTATGTGGACAATCCTACTGCTAGAAGTAGATCCGCTATGGTCTTACCACTGAGAAAGGTTCTCTAGAAAATTTAGCAAACACTAGAACGTAATCGAGCACGACAAATGAAAAGTAACAAAAATATAGATTAATCATAAACAATGTTTCACTATCAACAGATTACGTAATTTTAATTATGCAATTTGTCCGTAGATCTTCAGTATGATCGTCATACAAATATAATTTTCAGAACTACACACCAGACAATTACGTTCTGGTGTTTGCTAAAGTTTCTAAAGAACATTTCTTAGTGGTAAGACCATAGCGGATCTACTTCTAGCTCTAGGGTTGTCCACATAGTGGTCATCCCTCTAAATACAATTTACTGAACCTTCAGTTTTTAATATACTAGACCACTGGTGTTAAATTGATGTTATTAAACAAATATTCAATTTTTCATCCTCATTTTAATTTCAATTTTAAATTAATACGTTCTCAAACCGGCAAAAGCTACTGCAGTGAATTATTTCATGCAGTTTTATTTAGTGTAATTTAGTGCGCCAAAACGAGGACTTGTGAAAATTAACCACAAGTGTAATAGGTAGAACTACATACATGCCCGAGCTCGTACAGACGTTTGGTGTGTAGTTCTGCAAATTATATTTGTATGACGATCATACTGAAGATCTACGGACAAATTGCGTGAGTAAAATAACGTAATCTGTTGATAGTGAAACAATGTTTATGAATTATCTTCAGTTTTTAATATGCTAGACCACTGGTGTTAAATTGATGTTATCAAATTAATATTCAATTTTCCACCCTCATTTTAATTTTAATTATATATATATATATATATATATAGTATATGTACATATATATGTGTATGTGTCTCTATGTCTGTGTTTGCCCCTCCACCGGTTGACAATCGGTGTTGATGTGTTTATGTCCACGTAAAGAGACTGCTAGAATAGGTATTAGGCTTAAAAATAAAACAAATTTTGGGGTCAATGTGTTCGAGAGAAAACCTTTAAGGAAGGCCCCAGCACGGTAACAGTAAAATGACTGAAACAAGTAAAAGAATAAAAGTATATATTTACATACATACATATATATACATACATACATACATACATACATACATACATACATACATACATACACATATACATATATATATATGAAAGAATTTTTGCGTAATAAGATAAAAAGCCAAGGCTGTGTAGATATTAGAGCATTTATAGATAGGTCTTACAGCTGTTTCTAGGATATTTATTAATTATATCCCTTCCTTGGAGACGGTGTGAGAGGATGGTTAAGTTATAATTAGTTTAGATGTGATACAAAATAGAGAGTGAGATGGAGGAAAGATCAATATCCATACATATCTTGCATCTATTTTCTTTCCTCCACCTCACTCTCTATTTTGTATCCCATCTAAATTAATTATTACTTAACCATCCTCTCACACCGTCTCCGATGAAGGGAGATAATTTTATAAATATTCTAGAAACAGCTGTAAGACCTATTTATAAATGCTCTAATATCTACACAGCCTTGTTTTTTTTATCTTATCACGCAAAAATTCTTATATACACACGCTGACATAGAACCAACGTTGAACCCCTTATTCGCAAAATTACCGAATCTGGAACTTAACTATGGTGTGTCTATAGCACTTATTCAGCATTACCTTTGGGTCTCAATGACACCATTATCTCTTATTACTTCAACTTCTCGCCATGTGCTCATTGTCCTGTACTCCCTTTTTTTCTTGTCCTGTTCCTTGGTTTGTGTCTTGTTTTTCGTCTCTCTATGTGTTCGACGTCTTTTTGGTGTCCTGTACACATATATGCGTGTATATGTACATGTAGAGGTAGGTACGTACATATATGTTTATATATATGCATATGTTCTATTTTATTAACATATTATACGACTAAACGCACGCACCCTATTAAGTAAGATTGTTCTGTTTATCAAGTTAGCCTTGATATTAACTCTCACGCGACTCTGCATCTTTCTTTCTTTCTATTCTTCCCTTTTTCGTCTTTTTTCCCTCACTTAACTTGTCTCTTCCTCTCTCTCTCATTCTTCATTCTCTCTCTCCCCCTCACCATTCTTCATGGTCTCCTCGCACCATTCCCCTTCTTCTCTCCCTTCCTCTTGCTCCTCCTCCCCCATTCCCGTCGTCCATCTGCGACGATACTTCCGTCGTAACTGCTATC
>NC_043002.1:76390890-76410890 GCF_006345805.1 Octopus sinensis
AACTAAAATTAAATGAGAAAACAAATATTTAAAATCGCATTTTTGTGTTTGGTTGGCAAGATTCTTTATGTGAATTCGTGTGTTGAAGCATATTTTATTGTGTCTGTGGAGATTCATCCTCTTTTAGTGCCTTATTAATTCAACACGCTTACCGGTCTGACTTCCACTCTTTTCCTTGTTATTTTTTACTAAAATTTTCATTGCGACTTGCAACCTTTTCAATAGTCATTGATTCTATAACGAACAAACAAAAGGCATTTATAAGACGGGTTTAGAAACAATGACACTGTATTTGAAGGAAGACTCTGCAGTCACCAATGAAAAAATGCAACAAACATAAGACATAGTCGAGTTTTGAATGAGAAATGAAACTTTCAATTATAAATGCAAATGAAGCCCCTATGGGCCTTGTAGAATTCAATGGCATTTGCAGGTTGTAATAGAATAGCTAATCAAATTAAAATTTAACTTCGGACTGACTATAAATTATGGCTTCAAATTTTGGAACAAGGATAGCATTTATAAAGGAGGAGTATAAGTCGATTCCATTGACCCCCAGGATTCAACTGTTACTTATTTTGTCATCCCGGAAAGAAGGACTGGCCCAGTCGACCACGGTGGAATTTGAACTCAAAGCCAGAAGAGAACTTTGTCAGTAATGTGTAAACATCATTCAGCCAGCTTATCGCCTTGAAGTGAGACTAGATAAAAATATTCACAAAAAAAACATAAATCAATGTAAAAAATATATTAATTAAAAACTAGGTTTCTTGTCTGTACGGGTTTTAATCACTCTAATGAGCGCTTTTAAGTTTTACCTGACCGTTGCACCCATTCTTTTGTCTCTGTATGTTATCAAGGGCCGCGATTTTGATAAGCTCTTAATACAAATGATCAGTGTGAGTGGGCCTGCAAAGGTCATGGTCGCTGTACCCACCTCTTCCTCGATCTAACATTCATACTGGAGAAGTTAAACTGCGCCCAATTCCACTAAAAAGGAGAGGGTGAAAAAAAAATGAAGTGAATTTATATATGATATAATATGCATATACGCATATTATATACATATATATATATATATATTATATACTATATATATACATATATTTTTTTATATCATAATATATATATATATATATATATACTATATATATATATAATATATATATATATATATATATTATATATATATATATATATATATATATTATATATATATATATATATATATATATATATATATATATATATTGGTTGGCAACTAAGTTCCCGCGTTTTTAAAAAATTTTGGAATCTATTTTTTTTCGAGAATTCTATTTTTGAATCATTTTAGAATCTATATTTCTTTTTCTAGTTAATTTTAGTTACTTTTTGTTTATTTTCAGATCATTAGAATGGAATGTCAAGTTAAGAAAAACATGCATTTTCGACACCTCCTTTTTGCTTTTAATCAAGGTTCGAAGGGTGCAAAAGCTGCTCGCGACATTTGTGTTGTGAATGGAGAGGGTGACATAGCTGAAAGAACCGCTCGTGATTGGTATGCCAAGTTCAAAAACGGAAATTTTGACCTCAAAGACGCACCTCGTTCTGGCCGTCCAGTTGAGTTCGATGAAGAACGATTAAACCACCTTTTGCACGATAATTCTCATCAAACGACGAGGGAACTAGCAGAGAAAATGGAATGCTCCTACACTGCTATAGAAAAGCATCTTCACTCGATGGGAAAGGATTAGATGTATGGAACATGGGTTCCGCATGCTTTAAGTGACAACAACAAAAATCAGCGAGCCACAATCTCCGCTGGGTAGCTTGCTCGTCACATCTCAACTCATGGACACAAGCAATGATATCTTTACCGAACCGTTACTGGCGACGGAAAATGGTGCCTGTATATCAATATGAAGCAGTGTAAGGAATGGCTTAGCCCCGGTAAACAAGAGACACCGCGCGTGAAACAAGATCTTCATCCGCGTAAAACGATGTTGTGCGTATGGTGGGACTGGGAAGGTATTAGCCATTACGAATTGCTTGAACGGAACGAAACGCTCTATGTTCAATAGATGGAACGATTCAAGAGAAAAGATCTAATCGTCAGCATGGAGTTCTTCTGCTGCACGACAACGCCCGCCCTCATATCGCCAATATGACCAAGGAAGCCATTCAAACATATGGCTGGGAAGTGCTGCCACACCCACCGTACTCTCCTGATTTGGCACCAGCGGATTTCCACCTCTTTCGATCTCTTTCAAATGCTATGCGCGGATTTCATTCAGTACTGATGCAGAACTGAGAGCTTGGTTGGATCAATTTTTCGAGTCGAAATCGGGTGATTTCTTCCAACGAGGTATTGAAAATCTTGCTGAACGTTGGGAAGAAGTTGTAAAGAACAAGGGTGAATACATTATTGATTAATTAGCTGTTATTTAAACCTTTTAAAAAGTTTTAAATTAAAAAAAAAAGGTCGGGAACTTAGTTGCTTAATATATGTATATATATGTATGTATGTATATATGTATGTATGTATGTATGTATATATATATGTATATATATATATATATATATATAACGGGATATATATATATATATATATATATATATATAGTTAATCCAAACATGAAAACGCAAAGAGAAAACACAACAACGTGAGGACGTGGAACAAGTATAGTGTTATTGGACGCTCAGGAAAGAAGGAAAGAAGGAAAAAATAATATACATATATATGTATATGTGTGTATGTGTGTGTAAATATATATATACAGAGAGAAAGAGAGAGAGAGAGAGAGAGAGAGAGAGAGAGAGAAAGAGAGGGAAAGACAGAGAGTGGTACATATATGCTTACAATATCTCCTGATCGAAGTTGAATTTAACTTTATGTTCCTTCCAATGTTCGATATCCATGTTTGATATAATCTTCCGAATCCATTCTCCTAAATATGTTAGAAGCCAATAATAAACAGACAGCCACACTTGTTGATTGTTTAATTATTTTGTTGTTAATATCAATACATTCCGTCACACATGTGGCACTTGTTTACTTATCTCCCTACATCTGTCGAATTTTTCAAATGATCTGGCCCTATTACGTATGTATTCACGCGCGTGTGTACGTGCGTTTGTGTTTTTGTGTGTGCGTATATGTATGGGTAGGTGTGTCCTCTTTCTGTTTATACGCATGTGTCTTTCTGTATTTTCTTTTTGTCTTGATGTGTTCTTTGTGTGTTTGTGGGGTTGTTTTTATTGTTGCTATGCAAACCCGAGTCAGCCCCAACTGAACAGGCGTGGGTCATGGAGGACAGTTGGCTGAAAAACTAGATGTGACCCACTAATACGTTGTTCCATGTTTCCTCCGCTTCACTGAAGTATATTTGCCACCTAAATGTAGCTGATCCATATGGGACGATCCTACTGTAGTTTATAGCCCAAGGAAGACATCTCCTCCAGCCGACATCATCCCATATGGGTCAGCCACATTTAGGTGACAAATATACTTCACGATGTCGTACTGCTACTGTTTACATCTCGCTCAGAGATTTATTATTGCTTGTTTCTCCTTTTTCGAAATCGGCGGCTTTTTGTCACTGGAAAAAGCATATAGTATTTTGCGCCCGGAATCACTTCTCATCCTTAGCCGGTAATTATCACACGCTGATGACGGGTTACAACTCAGAAACCCGGGTCCGTGTGTATCACGTCAGGGTAGAGATGAGAACATTGATTTCCCTTCGCAAATACTGATACGGCACAGTGTGTCGTTAGCCAGCGGTGGGAGATGTTTTCCTGAGGTTATAAGCTACAGCAACATCGTCCCATATGGGTCAGCCACATTTAGGTGACAAATATTCTTCACGATATATACTCTTTTACTTGTTTCAGTCATTTGACTGCGGCCATGCTGGAGCACCGTCTTAAGTCGAGCAAATCGAACCCGAGACTTATTCTTTGTAAGCCCAGTACTTATTCTATCAGTCTCTTTTGCGAACCGCTAAGTGACGTGGACGTAAACACACCAGCATCGGTTGTCAAGCAATGCTAGGGGGACAACCACAGTCACACAAACATACATACACATATACATATATATACATATATACGACAGGCTTCTTTCAGTTTTCGTCTACCAAATCCACTCACAAGGCATTGGTCGGCCCGAGGCTATAGCAGAAGACACTTGCCCAAGATGCCACGCAGTGGGACTGAACCCGGAACCATGTGGTTGGTAAGCAAGCTACTTACCACACAGCCACTCCTGCGCCTATATATATATATATATATATATATATATATATTCTTTTATTCTTTTGCTTGTTTCAGTCATTTAACTGCGGCCATGCTGGGGCATCGCCTTTAGTCGAACCTATCGACCCCAGGACTTATTCTTTGTAAGTGTAGTACTCATTCTATCGGTCTCTTTTGCCGGTCTGCTTTGTTACGGGGACGTAAATATACCAGCATCAGTTATCAAACGATGTTGTGGGGGTAAACACACACACACACACACACACACACACACACACACACACACACACACACACACACGCACACACACACCACACACACACACACACTCACACACAGAGTTTCCGTATATCAAATCCGCTCACAAGGCTTTGTTCAGCCCGAGGCTATAGTAGAAGACACTTGCCCAAGGTGCCACGCAGTGGGACTGAACCGGGAACCCTGTGGTTGGTAAGCAAGCTACTTACCCCACAGCCACTCCTGTGATTATATATATATATCAATTAGCACTCTATCGGTTACGACGATAAGAGTTTCAGTTGATCCGATCAATGCAATAACCTGATCGTGGAATTAATGTGTAAAGTGACTGAGCACTCCAGACACGCACATCGTTAACGTTCTCAGGGAAACTAAGCGTGACGCAGAATGTAACAAGGCTGGCTATCTGAATTATAGGTACAACTCATTTTGCTAGATAGAGTTTGGGTAACATGAAATAAAGTGTCTTAAGTACAGAACGCACTACCAAGAATCGAACTCACGACCTCACGATCATGAACCGAATACCTTTACCACTAAGCCATATTATATAATAAGCAAAAACGAATGGAAAGTTCATGACAATGCTACACGCGTTTCAATAGCATGGTTTATGACTAATACGAACTCTGTTACATAACATATTACGGAACATTACGTAAGCTCGCATTGTTACATAACCACTTACTTTCATCAGGTGATAGTCTGTCATTCTGGGGTGAAAAGCGCCAAATTTTGTCATATATACCATTAGAGGGAAATGGTTCTGCTTACAAATTTACAGCTTACATCATGAATGAGTTTGCAGATTCCTTTAGGGCTGCAATCAGAAATCCACAAATTTTTTTAATGGCCCCACAAACATTGAGACATTAAAGCAGGATTAGGAATCTTTAAAGCTCTGGCCTATAAATGAAGCGAAGACATCTCGCATTTATCAGACACGTACTTGATCACGTGACAGACCAGATTATCAAATGTTGTTGCGCATCGCTGGTCACAATGCGCTTTGCATCGTTTCAGCCTTCGAATGACGCTACCCTGCTGGCTAGGTGAGCAGGCTGAATTCTCTTCTGATTGAAAGGGAGGCTGGAGCAACGTGAAATGTAATGTTTTACTCAAGGACACAACACGCCGCTCGGTCTGGGAATTGAACCTGCGATGTAGCGGTCGTGAGTGCAACAGTCTAACCGCATCTTTTATTGTTAGACTTAGGATAAGGTGGTGAGCTGGCAGAATCCTTGGCACGCTCAATGGGGCGAGCTGGCAGAAACGTTAGCACGCCGGGCGAAATTTGTAGCCGTATTTCGTCTGCCGTTGCGTTCAGAGTTCAAATTCCGCCGAGGTCGACTTTGCTTTTCATCCTTTCGGGGTCGATTAAATAAGTACCAGTTGCGCACTGGGTCGATATAATCGACTTAATCCGTTTGCTTGTCCTCGTTTGCCCCCTCTGTGTGTAGCCACTTGTGGGCAGTAAAGAAATAAGAATCCTTAGCTTGCTGGGCATTTCGTCCTTGTGTGGGTTCCGAGTTCAAATTCTACTGAGATCGACTTTGCCACACGGGGTCGATAAAATGAAGTACTAGCTATGTACTAAGGTCGATGTAATCAACTAACCCCCTCCCTTCAATATTGCTGGCCTTGTGTCAAAATTTAAAAGGCTTATTAGAATAGGATAGATGCTGGTGATAATTATCGACATATTTTAATGACAACAAATAAACTGGGTAAAACTCACTCAAAATGCTAATTACTACATCGATAATTGTTATAATTGTATTCATTTTCATTAATAATCGCGTGTAATTGATATGGTATTAATATCGAGTCAGATGACAGCTGGCCTGTTGTAGTTAGGATGTGGGTGAAATTATATTGTTTTTGGAAATGGTGTCAGTGACATTGTTTCTGAGTGTGTGTGTGTGTGTGTGTGTGTGTGTGGTGTGTGTGTGTGTGTGTGTGTGTATGTATGTATGTATGTATGTATGTATGCATATAGATGTGTGCTTCTATTGTATATGAATGTATATGTATTTATATATATATATATATATATATGCATACAAAATTGCATACATATGCGTGTGAATATATATATATATATGCGTGTGTGTATATATGTGTGTGTGTGTATATATATGCACGTACACATACGCACACACACACACACATACGTTTATATATACGTATACGACAGGCTTCTTTTAGCTTCTGTTTACCAAATCCACTCACAAAGCTTTGCTCGGCCCGTGGCTACAGTAGAAGGCACTTGCCCCAAATGCTACGCAGTAAGACTGAACCCGAAACAATGTGACTGGAAAGCAAACTTCTTATCACACAGCCACGCCAATGCCCCCCCCAACACACACACATACACATCTCTCTCTCTGTATCTGTCTGTCTGCCTATCTGTTTATCTATCTATCTATCTATCTATCTATCTATCTGTCTGTCTGTCTGTCTGTCTGTCTGTCTGTCTGTCTGTCTGTCTGTCTGTAAGTACATATATACATACATATGCCTATATATGTGTGCGCATGCGTGTTTGCATATGTGCGTTATTGTACTGATATGCAGCCAATTAGTGAACAACCAATATCTATTTGCATTTAAATAATGCGTTCATACGATCATAATCGTAAAACGAATGCTTCAGAAATTGATAAAAAAACAAAAAAAAAAGACAGACAACCAATCAACACTAAGAGAATAAAAAACAAAAATGCCCACTTGTGGTTGGCTCTGATTGCTGTCCTCTGTGCCCTTGGCTTTCTGCCTCACCGCTGTAAATCATGATAACCTTTAGAGTACATTAAGTACACTACTCAAGCCAATTCATGTTGTTGCACTGGTTGCGCACACGTCATGCCCAAGAGACCACCTACACTAGTGAAACAAAAGTATTTGCCGTCGTCCAACAAAACATAGTAAGTCGAATTGTTGACGCTTTTATTTTTTTTTACTCGTTTCGGTCATTTGACTGCGGCCATGCTGGAGCACCGCTTTGAAAGGTTTTTTTTAGCTGAAAAAATCGACCTCAGAACTTTTTTTTTGTTTGAAAAAATCTAGTACTTATTCTATCGGTCTCTTTTGCCGAACCGGTTAGTTACAGGGACGTAAACACACCGACACCAGTTGTGAAGCGGTATGACGGGGGAGGGATACAGACACAACGACACACACACACAAAGATATACATATAAACATACACACACATGTGTATATATACGGTGGGTTTCTTTTCAATTTCAGTCTACCAAATCAGCTCACAAGGCCTTGGTCGGCCCGAGGCTATAGGAGACCACTTGCACTGAACCCGGAACCATATGGTTTGGAAACAAGCTACTTTATTTAAAAAAATTTGCCATAAAGGCATTATGCAGAGTAGCTTGCGGGCTGGACAAAGACATTGATGAGTTGAATGATGATAAGGATGATATTAATGGGAGAAGACAAAAAACGCCCGCCGATCCTTTGCTTCTTTAAAACATTATTCTCTTCTTTTTTTTTTCACAGAAAAAGACAAAACGAGGTATTGAACCTCGTACTTCAGTTTCACAATTTTTGGACTAATAGTCCATTTAAGAATTGGAGCGTTAAGCCTCTTAAACACAATAACATGCAATAAGCACAATAAACATTACAACACTGAGGCTTTACAACCTCTTGTCACTATTCCTGCCCGACATCGCTTGTGCCCGTATACTCCGCCATTACCCACGCCTCATTCAAGACCAAGGCGGTATCCGAGCGGGCGTCGCCCGGCCACAAGCGATTATTCCTCATTGAGTCCCTGTAGCCTACACCCCACCGACACTGTTATGACCTCCACAGCTATCTGTGGAGGCCATTCGGGATCCTGTGTGAAGGTTGAAGGTACTCCATTATGGTGCTCTAACACCACCGCTTCTACCTCTCTGCCTCTTCGAGGTAGTCAGTTCTACCGTTGGCGGCAAAATTCCCCCTAACGATGTCTCTTCCCCAGCCGGTGGCACACCCCCTACTGGCAAGGTTCCGGGACGTACCGGTGCTATGTCACCGATTGCCGGCAATGTCCCGTTTCTCTTCCTCTTCCTCTCTTTCCCCCCTCAACTGAAGGAGGGTGCGTCCTCTCCGTGACTGGGAGCTTCACCTCCCCTCATACCACACGCCTGTGCCTATGATATTTGAATTCCTTGGACCATGCTTCGTACAAACAAGAGATATGATCTTGGAAAATTTTAAACTTTTCATTACAAACTCGGACATATATAGTATGTCGAAAAAAAAATTAAGGATAATTTTTTTCAGTATTTTTGTAATTATTTCAGTTTCTTGTTGTTTGACTGGTAGTATTTCGTCAGATGTGAATGCGCGTGGCTTAGTGGTTTGGGCATTCGGTTCACGATCATAAGATTGTGCGTTCGACACTTGGCGGCGCGTTGTGTACTTCAGCAAGACACTTGCATGTCTGAGTTCGATTCCCGGCGGCGCGATGTGCTATTGAGCATAAACTTTATTTCACGTCGTATATATATATATATATGTGTGTGTGTGTGTGTGTGTGTGTGTGTGTGTGTGTGTGTGTGTGTGTGTGTATTTGTGCGTCTGTGTTTGTCCCCCCACCATCGTTTGACAACCGATGTTGACATGTTTATGTCCTCGTAATGTAGGGTTTCGGCAAAAAAGACCGATAGAATAAGTACTAGGTTTACAAAGAATAAGTCCTGGGGTTGATTTGTTCGACTAAAGGCGGTGTTCCAGCATGGCCGCAATCAAATGTTTGAAATAAAAGAAATAAAAGCAAAAATAATTTCGTTACGTGTGGCCTTAAATCGTGCTCTATGATCTTAAGAAAACGAAGAAATATCGAATGATATTGTGACTGCACTATGCCTGAAATGAAGTTGGAAGGGTCATAGTTGGAATGTCTTTCATTATATGCACCTTGTCATAGCCAACGTGGGGCTTAACAGCAACATCAACAACAGTGAATATGTTACTCGCTAGTTTAAAGACGGACTTTTATTTATTCACAATGCAAACTCTGTTTTTGTGTAAAAAGCAGATACGACGCTAAAAGACAATAATTTTACGTCTGGCTGGAATCTCGCCGGCAGTAAAACATTATTAGAGACTACTGTTTTTGTTTCGACCAGACGGTCCACAAGCGCAACTCAGTCACAGATGCCGATTATTTTTAGATAAAGCTACGGCTTTGAATCTGTCCAGTGTTATCTCTCTTTGTTATTTCCCATTGAGGAAGGCTTAGAGTCAGAAACGCGTCTGGAAATTCGCTAGAGGAAGCACTGGACAGATAGTGTGTTTTTATACTTTTTATCATAAGCGACAATTTTTTTTTCCCACGGTAATTGGAGTGATTTACATTTAGAAGTTAAAATATGTCGCAAACATATTTTAACTAACCTAAAGTTCGTATATTCTGCAACATTGTTTGACGCCGAAGGTACTGTTTTTAATGCTATCCTAACCAGAATTCGGTCTTGAAGCCAAACCTAACGAAGTATCCACACTTCACGAAGTATCCTCAGTGAAATTGTTCAATCTGGGAGAAACAGCTCGCGAATCTCTTTTCTGTTTATACGCTACAGTCTTCAAAACTTCGAACGATACAATCTCTGATATACAGCAATAAGAATAAAAGAATGAATGAATGACTGAATGACTGAATGAATGAATGAATGAATGAATGGATGGGCAAATAAATAAACAGAAACAACAACTGAAGATTGGATGGAAACGTCCAATGAGCACGTGCGGAATATCAGTCATAATATTTATACAGTATTATATTCAAATTTATATTTGTATTAATATTTCTATTATATTACATTACATTGTATTGTATCATATTGTATAATATGATATAATATATCATATTATGCTATGCTATGTTATATTATGTTATATATCCTTTGGCTCGTCTAACGAAGAATACAACCTCCTTCATCTGAATTTTGGTGAGACAATGTTATTGCACTTAAAGGCGGCGAGCTGGCAGAAACGTTAGCACGCCGGGCGAAATGCGTAGCCGTATTTCGTCTGCCGCTACGTTTTGAGTTCAAATTCCGCCGAGGTCGACTATGCCTTTCATCCTTTCGGAGTCGATAAATTAATTACCAGTTACGCACTGGGGTCGATGTAATCGACTTTATCCGTTTGTCTGTCCTTGTTTGTCCTCTCTGTGTCCTCTCTGTGTTTAGCCCCTTGTGGGTAGTAAAGAAATAGTTATTTCGTCTGTCTTTACCCTCTGAGGTTGATTTAGCCTTTCATCCTTTTGGGGGTCGATAAATTAAGCACCAGTTACGTACTGGGGTCGATGTAATCGATTGCACCCCACTCCTCAAAAATTTCGGGCCTTGTGCCGAGAGTAGAAAAGAATGTTATTGCACTTAAACACACACACGCACACACACACACAAGCGCACACACATGCACACGCGTGCACACACACACACACATACACACACACATACACAAAGTATATGAATGCATGATTGGATGTGTATGTGCTAGTGTCTGTGCGTGTAAAAAAAAAACCTTCATTACTTCTTAGCTAGAGAAAGAGATACAGATAGTTAGATAGATAGATAGATAGATAGAGAGAGAGAGAGAGGGGTGGAGGGAGATGAGGGGGAAGGAGAGAGGGAGAGAGGGAGGGAGAGAGAAAGAGGTTAACAGAAATATTCTCTGCAAGTAGCTGAACGAACACTTGTAGATTAAACACGTTGTATTATTGAGTGCTTAATAAAATTCAATCTCTCAATTCTCCTTCCCTTTCAAACGTTCATCTCTATCCGTACATATATATATATATATATATGCACGATATATATATATAATATATATATATACATACGATTCTCTTTCTCTTCCCCATTCCCTTTTGCCCCCTGTATATGTGTGTGTGAGTGTGTGCGTGTGTGTGTATTTACATATTATGTATGCATATTTGTGTTTGTGTGTATGTGTAAACATGCGGTCTGTGAGAAGGAAATCACACCTGTATGTAAAAGTCAGGTACTCGTATTATGTACTGCACATTATTACATAGGTGCATATACGCAATGTGCACATATGCAAATACGAACGTACATACGCATTCTTGCATACATACATGATAAAACCTATATTTGCATACATGTTATTCTTACACACACACACACACACACACACACATACATACATGCATATACAATCGCATTCACTCCCTCTCTCTCTCTCTCGCTTCCTCTCTCTTTCTCACTTCCCCTATCTTTCACGCACATATATATGTACATTCATATATACGCATAGGATGGGTGAGCTTTACATGTATGTATGTATGTATGTATGTATGTATGTATGTATGTATGTATGTATGTATGTATCTTAGCGCATGCACGCACGCACACATATATATATATTCTTGCATTTGTATGTATATGCATGTGTAAATATATACTTTTTCATTCACACCTTCATAGACAATGTATATATTGATATATATACACAAATATCAGTATAATACATGCAGAGAGAGAGAGAGAGAGAGAGAGAGAGAGAGAGAGAGAGAGAGAGAGAGAGAGAGAGAGAGAGAGAGAGAGAGGGAATGAGAGAGAAAAAGGCATACACACACACACACAACACACACACACACACACACACACACACACACACACACACTCTCTCTCTCTCTCTCTCTCTTCTCTCTCTCTCAAAGACGATATTGTAGATGGATGGATGCTATATCCGGTGACCGGACAAATCTGCTCAGGCGTATATCACACGATGCATTTTATCCTCGCTCTATCACTAGTTTTCTTAGGCAGTTTGCAAGGCAAATTTTACATACAGCACTTCCTGTCACTGGATATCACTCTACCAAGTATCCAAACCATTATTTCTTCTTCGAATTCAATTACAGCACTCTTGCTGGTTTTAATAAAACAATCCATTTTCTTGTCAACGAAAATGTGTGAGATTTCCTTTTCTGTTTTGTGTATTTGTCTAGCTGTGTGTTTGAGTTTGTGCTTGTGTTTAATATGCACATGTACGTTATGTATGCATGCATATTTTGATATGTATATATATATATATATATATATATATATATGCAAATGTAGATATGTATGTATGTATGTATGTATGTACATACATATGTATATACATATATATATATATATATATATATATATATATATATATATATAATATATATATATATATATATATAATATATATATATATATAATATATATATATATATATATATATATATATATATATACATATATATACATACTTTTGATTATATATGCATATATATATGTATAAGCATATAATGGAGAAAGAGAAAAACAGAAGTGTGTGATTGCATAAATATACCTACGCACAAACACATACAGAAACACAGAAACACACACACACACATACACACACATATACACTCGTACATGCACGGACACAAACACACACACACACACATAGATTGTGCGTACGAAAGAAGAGAAGAAAAAATAGAGTGGAGTGGGAAAATGAAAGGGAAATGAGATAGATAGATATATATATACAGAGAGAGAGAGAGAGAGAGAGAAGGGGAGAAAGAGAAGGGAGAACATGAGAGAGAGAGACATAGAGAGAGAGGAAGAGTGGGCGAAGGAGAAAGAGAAAGAGGGAGAGGGAAAAACAAATATATAAAAAAGTATTTCTTATTATCAAGATGTCTTGGAGGCATTATTCACAAAAGTTCTTGGTGTTTTTGAAGCGGTTATTAAGTGAGATAGCCTTGAATGTCGTCTGTGACAAGGAAATATCGTAATAATACTATTGGAATATTCATAAAAGATTTTAACAACTCGAAAGTGTCGCTCTTTGAATAGTTTTCAAATTGATAGTAGTTACAAATGTCTTATAATTGCGTTATTTTTGCTGAAATGATAGCAGCTCAATTATATACATATATACAGTTCTTTTACTTCTCACGGCACACAAACATACACACATACACACACACACACGCACACACACACACACACACACACACACACATACCTATACCCATGCGAGTAAGAGTAAACAAGTAGGCAGAGAAGCACATGATGCGTACAAGGCGGGCACCACGGCAAATACACACGCTTGTGTATGACGTGACCTCGCACCTGTGTCGGCGAACGAGGGTTTCGATTGCGCGCGGAAATGGAACTGCTTGTTTGTTATACACGGCAAGGAAAACAGCTGAGTGCTCCACAGACACCTGCATCTTCAGTGTTACACTGAAAAGGACTCAGGGTGACGCAGTCTGTAATAAAGCAATAAAAAAGATAAGTCCTACGACACGAGTATTTAAGTGATCGTGATCGAAGCATTTCCCTTGAACGGTAAAGTGGAGGAGGCGCGTGGCTTAATGGTTAAGGCGTTGGACTCATGATCGTAAGATTGTTGTTTCGATTCTTGGATCGGGCGACGCGTTGTGTTCTTGAGCAAAACACTTCATTTCACTTTGTTCCAGTCCACTCAACTGGCAAAAATGAGTAATCCTGCGACGAACCCCATGAAAACCGGGAACCAGCCCTTATAATGAGTCGGCATGACTCGAAAAAGTAACCATACTTTTTTTTACATTGAACGGTACGCTACTTCGTCGCAGGTTTACTTATTCACAGCTGAATGAATAGGAGCACATTGAAACGAAGTATTTTGCTCAAGAATACCATGTATTGCGCGGTCCGGAAATTGAAACTGTGCTCTGGCGACCATGAGTGCGACACGCTAACCACTGGGCCACGTACCTTCACATAATAAAGCCCGACCTTCCAAATTACAAGTAAAGCCCATCCAACGGGCTTCCACGCGGTTTCCGCCTATCCATTTTCTCACGCAAGGCTTAGGTTAACTCGGGGCGACGCTAAAGGCACATATCCCGGGTTTTAGGCAATTAAATCGAATCCAAAACCTAACCGTTGGCACACGGAGTCATCCATGTGCCAATGTCTATTCTGGTGTGTTGGAATCAAAACGGCCAATCAAAGAAAGAACTCGAAAAAAATTACTTGATGTTCTTTCCAAGAATATGGCACAACTAATTCTAAAGAACCAGTCTTCGGTAGTAATATATCTATCTCAAATTTCTGATATGTGTGCTAGTGTGTGTGTGTAAAGATGTTATATTTATTTTATTTTAGATAACTGGAATATTAAATCCATGTCTGGTTTCACGCAGAATACTGAATGGATGCTAGCAACTGTCAATGGATACGAATCAGAAACTAATATAATTAAAGAGAGACATGCATCTCGCCCCAACACACGAATTATGATATGCTCGTTCTGTGAATATGTCTATATATATATATGTATGTATGTATGTATGTATGTATGTATGTATGTATGTATGTATGTATATACATATACATATATGTGTGTATATATATATATATATATATATATACATATATATATCTATATATATATATATATATGTACATATATATATATATATATATATATATATATATATATATATATATATATATGTACATATATATATATATATTATATATATATTAGATATATATATATATATATAATATATATATATATGTATATGTATGTATGTATGTATATAAATATATATATAATATATAATATAATATATATATATATATATATATATTATATATATATATATATATATATATGTTCAGCTTTTCTCAAAACCCGATTATTCCCTAAAATTTAAACAAAACAAAACAACGACAAAAAAAAACAACTTAACAACAACTGCAATAAAAAAAATAAAACAGCTGTGTAAGGTAAGCTTCAATGCTTTGTTGATGCCTTTGAGGTAAAAGGTTAAATTAAAATACCTCATCAGAAAATCTAGTGAGATCGACTTGGAGATAACAGCGGGAATAATTGGAAAATACAAGCAGTCTTATATTCCCCTGGAGGGTTCTGTTTGTTTTACTACGTATTACCATCGTTGTTGTTGTTGCTTTTGTTATAGTCGATATTGCTGTGGTTGCTGATATTACTGTTGTAGCCATAGCTGATGTTATTAATTCGATGTTGATGTTGTTTTAGCTAATTTCAGCGCCATTTCTCAGCGCTGTTATTTATTTATTTATTTATTTATGTATTTGTACAAGGTAGGATTTGAGCTTAGCACTGCAAGCCAGCAAGAATATTCGTCGCTTAACACAGATTCTGAGTCACCAAGAGTTATCTAATTTTGAAACAGTGTTGGGGATGCGACGACGAGGAAGCAAAGGTTTGTTAAGTGTCGATCAGTTTCGAACCTTGCACTCACGCACAAAAAACAACAACAACAGCAACAACAACAGCAAACAAACAAAAAAATTACTACAACCGCTATCCCACCGATGCTGTGTATGATCTCTGTGCTTCTGCGACTACTCAACGATTCCTGTATTGCGATGCCATTAATCACCATCAAGAGAAGAATTTGCAATATCTTTAAGGAGCTTCTGTAGTTTCCGCGTGGGGCAAAACATTTTATTTCACCAATAACCACGAAATAATTAAAATTATATACCCCACTCACAAAGGGTCTACAATATTCAGTGTTTCAAGTAAAACATTAGAGAGGATTACAAAATGAACAAATCATATCGACTTCAAATTTTGGTACAAGGCCAGCAATTTCGGGGGTGGAGGCAAGTCGATTACGTCGGTCCCAGTGCTCAACTGGTACTTATTTTATCGACTCCGAAAGGATGAAAGGCAAAGTCGACCTCGGTGGAATTTGAACTCAGGACGTAAATTCGGGTGAAATGCCGCTAAGTATTTTGCCCGGTGTATTAACAGTTCTGCCAGCTCATCAACTTAAATCAGTGGTTCCCAAACTTTTTCACTACCAAGGACCCCTTTTATTTAAATGAGTTTTCCCACGGACCCCAGGATATTGAAAGGTCTGTCAGCTTAACATATTCACGGATCCCCCAGTAATACTTTTGCGGACCTATAGTGGTCCGCGGACCACAGGTTGGAAACCACTGTTTTAAATGAACAAATCATATCAATAACAAAGACTCAGGGTTACTTTGATTCTTCTAGATATAACTCCTTCTTTTACCGATTATCTATATCCTTCAACAAATTTTCAATCCATATCCCTTACGGTATCGAGGACACGTGTCTCACTTCGCTTCATTCTCAAAGCCATTGTCTTCGATGGCGACAATGCTTACAACTTTCTGTTTTCTTTTTTTCCTCTCATACTTCGAATCTTTCACAATTCCCTATTTTCTACGTCAGTTAAATCATCACCACCCCACACGAATCCCTGACAAGACACACAGATGTTTCAAACATCCTTGATCTATTTCTCTCCTCTAAACCCAACCGCTGCCAAACTCTTCCTCCTCTCATCTCCTCTTCATCCTTCCTTCTTTCCTTCCTTCCTTCCTTCCTTCCTTCCTTCCTTCCTTCCTTCCTTCCTTCCTTCCTTCCTTCCTTCCTTCCTTCCTCCCTCCCTTCCTTCCTTCCTTCTCATCTCTTGACCGTGTTGCACTCATTGATGACATCGTAACCAGTCTTCGCCACTTCTCTCGGTCTTCTACCGCCTTCTGTGAAATTCAGGCCTGTTCACTCTTTAATGTTAACCCGGGCGACGGCCGATCAGGTATGGGTTCTGGTCTGGTTGTCATCATCCTGAATGTATCATGGTCAAGTTACCTTGGTGGCACCAAGTTACCTTGGTTCCCAACCTTTTTCACTACCAAGCTGTTAGCCACAACTATATGCCTCTACCTGTGAAACACCTTGTCCCCGAACACTAGACTGGTGACCTAAGCATGTTTCTCCGTTAGAGAAGCTTTACCCAGAGTTTTTCGCCTTCTGATGCATTGTTAACACAACCACTCACTTAGTTTAACCCCACCCCAGCTGAAAAGGAGTACAAGGAGCCATAAAGAGAGAGATTAGGAGTTGAGAGAAGACCAGTGATGCCTGTCCACCTGCCCATCCCTGGTAAGGTGCAGCTGCAAGGCACCAAAGAAACTACTCCCATTCACAGCCCCCAACATGCCATCAAACTCTTACCGTTTCTTTATTAGCTTGACTGGTTGACCAAGAAATTCAAAATGAAACCAAAATGTGTTTCTAGAATATATAATGGCGGAAAACTTTGAAGCTTGTGAAGGGAAATGTTAAAGTAGAAGTTAGAGGAAGTTAGTAATGTTTATTGAATTAAGAGGATTAAAATGAGAAAGAACTTAGATATCTTACGAAACATCTTGATCCAACTGCAAGAAGATATGGAATGGAAATAAATGATGTAGAAAAAATGTAAAAACAAAAACGAAATAGTCAATGTTATTGGAACAACAGGGAAGACATTGAAATAAGTTTGTGAATTTGAATATTGAGAAGGAAAATAATGAAACATGTAAAATCAAAGAAAGACGTAAGATGGCGGGTTATCGCTGCTTTAGAAATATTAGACCATGTTTAGGAAAATATAAGCGTTACAATAACAGTAAAAAAAATTGTTTTATGAGAGCAATAGTAATTTCAGTTGCACTGTACATATATGGATTATAGATGTTAGATGTAAGCAGTCAGAAAGATATCCTGGCCTTTGGACTAAATGAAATGTTATAAAAATGACGCTTCGTATTGGATATGCATAACATCGATCTAACGACAGTTAGGTAAGAAATTGTTTGAAAGACTGTAAACTATGAAATTCTTTTGTGAAGTGTCAAAAAATAATAATAGATGCGGAAAATACGATACAATGACAGCTTACATCTATTGGCCATGATCGTGTACGGACAGACCCTGGGAAAATGATACTTGAAGTACTTGAATAAGAGAATCAGAGGAGAAAGGTGTCAACTCTCAGTTTTTTCATTCTTGTACACCACACAATACTTTTCGTTATGGTCGCTAGACAAAAGAAAACTACCTGCCCTTCTGGGCCAAAGGAAGGCGATCTTCCTGACATAGTCAGTTGGTAACCGGATCTGTTCTACTGCAGACATAATCTCACAATACAGTTCTATATTTAAGAGATGAGAAATTCCGTACATTATTTACATTATTTACATTCGACGGATATTTGTCCTCATCTTGTTTGTTGTTAACACAACGTTTCGGCTGATATACCCTGCAGCCTTCATCAGATGTCTTGGGGAAATTTCGAACCTGGGTTCTCATTCCTAAGGCGTTTTTCGATGTTATTATTATTATCATCATCATTATTATTATTATTATTATTATTATTATTATTATTATTATTATTATTATCATTCAGATCACTGAATCGAACTCGGAATGTTGGGGTTAGTAGCCCGCGCTCTTAACCACTACGCCATATGCTCGTGGACAAATATCCGTTAAATGTAAATAATGTATAACTCCGCAAATCACTAATCCCCGGACACTAAACAAACACATTGAAAAAAGCATCCATTGCTACCCGCGCAACTCAGACTTTTATATCAAGTCTATGAGAGCACCTTCCCTCGATAAGCATTTCTTAACCAGTAAATTGTCCCTTTTCTTAAATTAAAACTCATCTTTACTAGGTTACTCATTACCTTTTCGCGTCCCATTTTCTCATCGATAACATCCTCTCGCTTGCCCGCCACAAACTCTCTACAGGAAGCAACAACTGGTTTGGAATCCAACACTGTCTATATATGTCGACACGGATCTCTTGCATTCTAACTCGAACGGGATGTTCCTTAACATCTCTACCTTTCGCTGCTGTAGTTAAAATGCCGAAACGTACAAGACACCCATAACAGACCACTTGCATGATCGAAATTGTTTCGATATGGGGACATGTAGTTGGACTACTGTGCAGTTGTTGTCATAAGTTACAGTGATCTCAAGACAACACCCACACAGGTTAAATTCAGAACAGACACCATGTAGCCTTTGTGGAGTCCATTTTAGATTGAGCTAAATTGAACAGAAAACCTATCGTTGCCAAGTTTATTATTTACCCTCTCTGCGATGCATCGAATCATATAGAAGTTGCTGAAGGTAGATTTTACGGGATTTACACAGGTCTGTGCATTATAGACTTATCGCCACCTCTTTTACTGGAAGCTGCAGCAGATCGTCGAGGCAGCTCATTGTCTATAGTCAACAACGACGTCATAACAATTTAGTAAAGTGCCAATAAGAAATCTACAAGTGAAAAGAGCTAATTGAGAATTTATTACCACGTTGCACATCTACCACCTGAGCCTACCGAACAGTTTTGGTTCTTCGTATCTGAGAGCAATGTTCCTGTAACATTGTTCCAGTTATGGCTGTTGGTTCTAGCCAAACCTATTTTTATTTACTTCTAAGCAACGTTAGACTTTATTAATATGGTCTCTATCTTTGACTCGTCCTGCACAGAAGGTCCTACCAGAAGCTTGCGCTCCGCTCGCTTGCATAGTTTTCGGGTTCATTGAGACACACAAATTTCTTTCTGCAAGAAGGACTGGACCTTATGATGGTTCTAACATAAACACAGGGCCAGAAATATGTGGAAAACCGAA
>NC_043002.1:76415890-76428390 GCF_006345805.1 Octopus sinensis
TGTATGTGTGTGTGTGTGTCTGTGTGTGTGTGTGTGTGTGTACTTCTATGTATATAAACACACACACACACACACATATATCTTCTCAGCTAATAAATACAAGCAAATACGATATGACAGTCGGCCATTTTGAACGTGTATCTATACTGTTATCTACTTACTGTTCACACACTCACAAATTCACCTAGACACACATGTATAACAACTTCTACAGATACTCTCCCACGCATATAGTTTTCACACATTCACATGTTTACCTATAAACATTAAAGTCAACGTGAATATATTGTCATGCGGTTAAGAATTTTGCTTCGTAATTTCGTAATTCTTGGTTCGATATCATATCAAATTTCCTTGAGGGACTGTTTTTTTTCTCTTTTCTTTTACTATACTCTTGTGGTGACCCCTAAATTTTGAGCGGAAGTAAAGGTGTATCTCCCTAACTCCCCACCTGTAATTCCGCTTTACGCCATGATAGCTTATATTGCTGCTTCCTCCGATCTATATAGGGTTGGCCAAAAGTCACATGATAGTAAATCAAAACCATTTAATTCCAAGATTTATTTATGTTTCGCAACTGAATGAATTTAATAAATGCATCTAAATATGGAACATCACGAAAATTGTTCTTCTTGAGCAACACATTTTCCCATTCGAGTCAATACAGAATTACAGATAGTAATTTATGGAATTTTCATTTACAGTCGAGTTAGTTTCAACTTTTGGCACAAAGCCAGCAATTTCAGCGGTTGTGGTAGTGTGGGGTGAGGGTCAAAATAATTACATCGACTTCAGTAGTCAGCTGGCACTTATTTTATTGATTCCGAAAGGATAAATGGCACAGTAGACCTCAGAGGGTGAAGTCAGGAGAAATGCCTCCAACCATTTTGTCTAGCGTGGTTACAATTCCGTCAACTCGCCGCCTTCTTCTCTACATAAATATTTAAGTATAAGGCCAGCAATTTCAGAAGAGGGACTAAGTCGATTACATTGATTCCAGGACTCAATGCTACATATTTTACCGACTCTAGCGGCATTTGAACACAGAAAGCAAAGTCTGGCGCGGTAACAATTCTGCTCGCTCATCTTCCGCTGTATATAAATGTTTGTTCCTATGCTTGGCTCATAGGGCCGGTTTCCTTGGCCGGTTTCCCGGTTTCCCGGTTTCCTTTCCGGTCCGTCGCAAGTGAGCTGCAAGATGCAGGAGGAAAGAGTGAGAGAAAGTTGTGGTGAAAGAGTCAGCAGAAGTTCGCCATTAACTTCTGCCGGAGCCGCGTGGAGCTTAGGTTTTTCGCTCATAAACACACACATCACCCAGTCTGAGATTCGAAACCGTGATCCCTCGACCGCGAATCCGCTGCTCTAACCACTAGGCCATATGCCTCTACGCTGTATAATAAATATTAATGCGTATTTGTTTACTTATCGTCCAACCAGCTTAAGATAAACTACCTTCCACTCACTCTTACTCCACACCATTAACTTCCATTATAAGAAAGGGGACCAGTATTCCAGAATGGATGGAACTTCGTCACACCGTGATAAATGAAGCAATTTTTTTTTACACTCCTTTTGATAATCACTTCAAATCATTTGCAATCTTACTCCATTTTCTTTTTTGCTGCTCGACCTTGTTGCAGTTGTTGGTTTCGTCGTCATTGTTGTCAACGTTGTAGTTGTAGTTGTTGTTATTGATGATGATGATGATGATGATGATGATGTTACATCATCATCATCATCATCCTCATCATTATCGCCATACATCATCTTCATGCTGCCTCTGTTGCTGATATTGATTTTGGCTATTTTTCCCCACCGTTCTTGCTATCGTTGTTGAAATTATTATTGCTAACGCGGCGAGGTGGTAAAATGTACGCCGGGCAAAATACTTTGCACACACAACTGGAAAGCCTGACGTAATGGTTGCCGAATGAACATCTTAAGCACTCAACCATGTGAGGAATCTACACACACATCTATCTATCTATCTATCTATCTATCTATCTATCTATCTATCTGTCTGTTTGTCCGTCTGTCTGTATCTCTCTCTTTCTCTCTCTCTCTCTCTCTCTCTCTCTCTCTCTCTCTCTATATATATATATATATATATATATATAAATGAAAGAATGGAGTCGAACGAAGATTTTAACATAATTCCTTTACTCTCAACACATGTTTCGAAGACTGCATACTCTTAATTCCGAAGGAATAAAGGGTGCATTATGCCGTCTTCTCATCAGGAAAGAAAAAGAACCTCTATCAGCCTCAAGACGAACAAAAACTTTTTGATGACTGCCTACATGGTGTCCACAGTGATAATGTGTTTTTTTTAAAAATCCGTTATAAGCAATGACGTCAAAATTGGTTGGAAGGAGGAAGTTCTAAAAATAGGAAGGGGACAGTATGTATGCCGTATGTATGGGGATGCGCGGGTGTTTGCTTTTGTTAATGAGTTTGATTGTTTATGTGTGTGTATAAGTGTGTGTATATAACTGCATTTGTGTCTGTGTGTACACATAAACAATCAAACTCATTAACAAAAGCAAACACCCGCGCATCCCCATACATACGGCATACATACTGTCCCCTTCCTATTTTTAGAAGTTCCTCCTTCCAACCAATTTTGACGTCATTGCTTATAACGGATTTAAAAAAAAACACTCACTATCACTGTGGACACCATGTAGGCAGTCATCAAAAAGTTTTTGTTCGTCTTGAGGCTGGTAGAGGTTCTTTTTCTTTCCTGATGAGAAGACGGCATAATGCACCCTTTATTCCTTCGGAATTAAGAGTATGCAGTCTTCGAAACATGTGTTGAGAGTAAAGGAATTATGTTAAAATCTTCGTTCGACTCCATTCTTTCATGTATTCATATAAAAAAAAAACATACAAATTTCCACACAAGAACACGGGGTTTCTGCCCTTGGCATGTAGCTTCAACCGTGTTTTCTGACGTGAATTTGCTACCCAGGTATCGATTAACCGAATTATCAATACTAGGATAATTCATTCACCTACTTATATATATATATATATATTATATATATATATATAATATATATATATATTATATATATATATATTTGTATACACACACACACACACACATATATATATGTATATGTATCTGTATATACATATGCATGTATATTTATATATACATGTGCGTGTGACAATAGACGTAGACCTCAATATCGGTGGGCAAGGAAAATGATAACGAGAAAGCAACAACGCGCGCGCGCGCACGAGAGAGAGAGAGAAGGTGGGGAGAAAGAGAAAGCAAGAAAGAGAGGGAGAGAGAGAGAGAGGAACTGAGTGCGTAAGAAGCAGAAACACACAGAGAAAGCGAGCAAAGACAGGAAAGCACGTAGTAATGCAAACATCGTACTCAAATACATGTACTTACATATTCAAAATCAATACACAAACAATGAAAGTAAATAGATACTGTCAACTACTAATGAGTGTTTGAGTGTGTGTGTGTGTATGTATGTATGTATGTATGTATGTATATATGTATGTATGTATGTCAGGTCACTTTCGAGTGCTACTGGTAACATGTAACCCAGTACAACCTGTTGCATGGTCGGGTCGTCGGCGACTAAACCGGCAACCCCACCAAGCTTGCTTGGTGAGGAGGGTGTTTATTGGACACCCTGCGGGATGAAAAACAAAACCCGTCAAAGGTCGGAGGAACTCTTGAGAGTCAACGGCCATCCAATAATTGTCTTAAGGATGTATCATGCGTGGGGACATAGAAATAATCGGACTGAATACCCGATCGCACGGTTAAACCATTGGGAGTGAAGGACTCCTAGCCTTTGTTAGGGTATCCTTCTAGGAGAAGGTAACTCAGGTAACTGGGATAACTTTGACATAAATCTGCGGCTCAGTGGTTACCGATGATGTTGACTTGTTCTTCTTTTCGGATTATAGCTGCTGTTGCTTAGTGAGTGGGATTGACTCAGTGCACAGCCTTTCCTCACTTTAAAAAAAAATCTTCTTGCACAGGCATTGCAGGATAACAACATTGATTGATTGATTAAATTGATTAACTAATTCATGATTGTTGATGGCACTGTGAGTCTCAAAAAGTCACATTCGATCACAGCACCAGTAACAGTTAAGCTTCGTGCAATGGCCATACTCGATAACGAGGAGGCAGCCATAATGTATGTTTGTATGTATGTATGTATGTATGTATGTATGTATGTATGTATGTATGTATGCATGTATGTATGTATGTATGTATGTATGATTGTATGTATGTACGTATGTATGTATGTATGTATGTATGTATGTATGTATGTATGTAATGTATGTATGTATGTATGTATATGTGTATATATATATATATATATATATATATATATATATATATACATACATGTGGAAAATAAAGTCAAGGTAGAAAATGCTGAAATAATTTTATAAAAAAACATTTCAGTCACTGAGACTTTTTGTGTAGAAAATTTTGTTAAAAAGTATCCATATTTCTGGTTGTTTTGACGCAACAAATCTGGGAGCATATACATCTGTAGTAATGCCCTTTTATTTATACAATTTTTTCATTTCAAGTTTATTTCATTCATTGTTTGCAATGTTCTCTTTCTCTCACACACTCACTGCAAAGCTTACTGATGGGCTGCTGAATTGAACTCTCTATGTTGCTTTGAAGGGAAGGTAAAACTTGACGAATTGCTTCTCCCTCTGTTGTTGATTACCGTGATGTTTGTCTAAAAGAGAGAGATTATGACTGTGATAAAATAATGAAAGCTATGTTTACTAAGCAAGTGAGCACTATTATACAAAGAAATAAGTAGACGTAAAATATAAAAGTTATTAGAATTAGGAATCAAATGTGAAAATATTATGAAGGGGCTAGCAGAAAACCGCCCGGAGAGCGGTCTTTTGCTACGCTTTCATTAATTGAAAAGTCCTCTGAAATATGATATTTGGTGAACCAATCACATTAAACTTCGATTCATTGCTAAAATGAACCTGCGACCACTGTTCTTCTGTCCAAATGACCTGTTCATGAGCGAAACAAAGACGAGCTCTTTGATTCTTCTTGGAGATCAGAAGTTTTTCTGCCGGTGCCCGAGCAAGCAACCGAAAACCTCGTAACCTCCGAAAAACTGTTTTACGCGATACGTTGACATCGAAAGTGGAGCTAACTCGCGGTATATCTCAGCAGCACTCTTAAACTTATCGTTCAGTGACATTCTAACCCCCTAATACAATCCTGTCTTGTTGAAGTTTTACGAGGTCTACCAGTTTGAGGCTTAGCATCTGTCAATCCTGATGACTTAAAACGAGATACAATTCCTTGCACAACACTTCTAGACCTTCCTACAATAGTTGACTTACATACATACATACATACATACATACATACATACATGCATACATACATACATACATACATACATACATACATACATACATACATACATACATACATAGCTATGCGGCACGTATAGCTATGTTGTTGCTAAAACAATTTACAATGCCATCCGCAAAAAAGACTCTCCTGAAATAAACTTAGGAAATCCCTCTGCTATGGAATACATTCATAAACACCAACCCAAGGAATACTGGTGGAATATTCCCATCAAAACTTAAGACAAATGTAAGCATAACAGGCCAGATAATGTTGTTTGGAACAGAGGGGCAAAGGTATGTACCATCATAGAAGTTAGCTGCCCTGCAGATATAAATATCTGAAAATCAAAGAAAAAGAGGATATCTCTGGACAACTGCTTCAAAAACGCCAGCTTCTATATCCAGACTATGAATTCATATTCATACCAATAATAATTGGAGCACTAGGTTTTGTTAGTAAATACCTAAAGGAGAATCTGGATAAACTGGGATTTTCAGAAAGAGAAATCGACCGGCTAATTCGTACATTACAAGTGCAATCTTTGAGTGGAACAGTAAAAATATGCAAGACTTTTCTCAATTTCCAAATGTGAATTTGTCTGTGTTAACTACATCCCATAGGTGGAGCCTTGTATCGTTGTTGGAAACCAGCTCCCTCCTCAGTGGAAGATTTATAATAACTAAAAAATAGAAGAGACAAAAGGGGGCCAGTAAAATAAGTACGAGGCTTTAAATAAGCACTGGGGTGGATTCGTTCGACTAAAAGTACCTTAAAGTGTTGCCGTTGCATGGTCGCAGTACAATCACTGAAGCAAGTAAAAGATAAAAGATCTCCGTCTCTCTCTCTCTTTCTATATATATATACATACGTGTGTGTGTATATGTGCGTGTGTATATCTATATCTCTCTATATCTATATACCGGAGTAAGTACATAAATGTGAAACAAGGTGGAAAAAAGAGTACTCAAATACCAGAGGTAGAGTAATATGCTTTATTTAAAAGCAACAGAAATATAACAAAGCTGTCCGACGAACGGGAACGTGAAACTCTGAGTAACAGCTTTTGTTATATTTCTGTTGCTTTTAAATAAAGTATATATTTATATATATAGATAGATATGTATGTATGTATGTATGTATGTATGTATGTATGTATGTATGTATGTATGTATGTATGTATGTATGTATGTATGTATGTTCTCTCAAAGCATTCACACATCATCGATAGCAGCGCTGGCGGCTACAACAGCAACAACAAAGCATCTAAGTGGTTATTGATTAATTGATTAATTAAACAATATGACGTCTCGAGAGAAGACATCAGACTGATCAAGACAATCATGAATGCTCCATCAAGTACTTTGTATAACATAGTATAGAGTTCCCCACTCTGTATCACCACCAACAACAATACTTTAATTTACTATTTCAATGGACAGTAAAATGTTTGGGCACAGTAAGTCCGAGTCATCTCTTAATTTGATCTGCTGAAATTGGTGCCCAATCTTTCAAGTCCCACAATCTATCGTCATGGAAAAAAAAATACGTTGGATAATGTGGTTCTAGGTTCTATGCACATAGGGAAAATTCGGGATGGATTTCCCCGGAATACTTTTGATGGTAAGTCTCTTCGATCAGGGTTCCCATGGGGCTAAACAACAACAATAACGATCTTTATGGTTTCGGTCACTCTTTATACTCTTGTACTCTTTTACTTGTTTCAGTCATTTGACTGCGGCCATGCAGGAGCACCGCTTTTAGTCGAAGAATTCGACCGCAGGACCTATTCTTTGTAAGCGTAGTACTTATTCTATGTTGGGGGACAAACACAGACACACAAACATACACACGCACACACACATACACACACACACACACGCACACACACACACACACACACACACATATATATATATATATATATGTTATATATATATGTATGTATGTATATATATACCACGGGCTTCTTTCAGTTTCCGTATACCAAATCCACTCACAAAGCTTTGGTCGGCCCGAAGCTATAGTAGACGACACTTGCCGAAGTTGCCACGCGGTGGGACTGAACCCGGAACCATGTGGTTCGTAAGCAAGCTACTTACCACACAACCACTCCTGCGCCTTTTTACAATTTTGTTCCAATTGTTCTCAAATTTGGCATAAGGATTAAGTTTTGTATATTAATTTAAGCAATGCTTTGACTGTTATTTTTAGCAAGTCCTGTTAGTTTGCTCGTAGCTCTTAAATATTTAATTTGCTCGCGAATGTTTTCATGTTTTTCAGTTTACTGTAGCTAGTTTAACGTTTTGACATGCTGATACCCGCCACGTACCGATGATAGAAGAGGCAACGAACGCGCTGTTTTCTCATTGGCTGAAAATTCTGAAAATTATCAAACTACACCTGTAACCTTTTTGCAAAATTTTTCTGGAATAAATGAATAACAAATTCGGATTCAGCATCAAAAATTACATCTATATGATACATTAAAAAGTTTTTTAAAGGTAATTGTAAACAGTGCCGCACGGGTAGCTTGCTTACCAACCACATAGTTCCGGGATCAGTCCCACTGCGTGACACCTTAGGCAAGTGTCTTCTACTATAGCCTCGGGCCGACCACAGCCTCGTGAGAAGATTTGGTAGACGGAAACTGAAAGAAGCCCGTCGTATATATGTATGTATGTGTGTGAATTATATATATATATATATATATGTGTGTGTATGTATGTATGTATGTATGTATGTGTGTATATGTTTGTGTGTCTGTGTATTTACGTCCCCGTCACTTAGCGGTTCGGCAAAAGAGATTGATAGAATAAGTACTAGGCTTACAAAGAATAAGTCCTGGGGTAGATTTGCTCGACTAAAGGCGGTGCTCCAGCATGGTTGCAGTCAAATGACTGAAACAAATAAAAGAGTAACGAGTAAAGTGAGTGACGAAAATCACAAAGATGTTAACAATAACAAGAAACCCCTAAATACAAATTCTATTTTCATATATTTTACGAGGTGTTGTTGGTTGTTGTTGGTTGGTATTGGATGTTGGTTGTTGATGGTTGTTGTTAGGTTGTTGTTGCTGTTGGTGCTGCTGCTGTTGCTGCTACAATAGTAGTAGTTGTAGTAGTAATAGTAGTAGTAGTAGTAGTAGTAGTAGTAGTAGTAGTAGTAGTAGTAGTAGTAGTAGTCAAGGTCCATATGATGAAAGATATTTCAATTATGACCCTCCCGTCTTTTCACATTTAAAAAATGATACGGTGTGGTTTCAAAGGGTTTTGCCTCCTATTTCGAGCAGATCAATTAGTATTGCAGAGAGTCCCTTATCAGTTTATCTTGTGAGTGTTGTTGTTATTGTTGTCAATGTTTGTTGCTTTTTAGTTATAGGCTACCCTCGTTAAATAGACTCCGAACAAAGACGTTCTAGTCGATGTCATCCAGGTTTTGTTTCTTAATGATAGTTTATCTAGCACTGCATCATTCAACATCACTTTCTGTTTTCAGACTAAGCGTATTATATGTGGTGATATGACTGCTCTTTCTAGCAGGTCAAGCTGTATAGACACTCCCATATTGACTCGGTTAGAAATCCGTCTTTGCAAAACCGATTTATCAGTCATTTTCCCTCCTATACCTCTTGAAATTTGAATTGACTTACATTGAATTGCCGCCATTTTGGTGATATGTGTGCGACTGTGAACAAAGCACTCCATTTTATGCGTCATCTTCGGTAAATATGGCTGTCGGAAATGGGCACCAGAATTCACTGAGAAATGACATTCTAACCATGAAGAGATTAATCTCTTATCTGCTTAACGCTTTAGAAACTAGCTGAGATTAAATCTTGCCCCTTTTACATCATGTATTGAAACAGTAGTTTTGAAAAAGATTATATATATATATATATATATATATATATATATATATATATATATATTTATTATCTATATATATATATATATATATATATATATATATATATATATATATATATATATATATATATGGAGGCGCAATGCCCCAGTTGTAGGTTCGCGGTTTCGTTTCCCAGACGCGGGTGTTTGTGAGTGTTTTTGGGCGAAGACACCTAAAGCTTCACGCCGCTCCGGCAGGGGTTCGTGGCGATCCCTGCTGTACTCTTTCGCTGCAACTTTCTCTCACTCTTTCTTTTGTTGGCCTGCTCGCTTAGCCAGCGGGGTGGCGTCATTTCAAGGCTAAAACAGTGCGAAGCGCATTGTGACCATCGATGTGTAGCAACATCTGATAGTCTGGTCGGTCATGGTGATATATATATTATATATAATATATATATATATATATACATATATATATACAAAGAATGAGAGAGAGAGAGGGATATATATATATATATATATATATATATATATATATATATATATATATATATATATATATATATATATATATATATATATATTTTCCCCGTCTGTCTTGATAGACAATGGGTTGCGCCAAGGGTGGGGCCTACTTTGATGATGAGCAGCGTCTGCTGTGACTGAACAGTCCAATTCTAGAGTGGCAGTCCTTGGTACAGTTGCTGCACACGAACATCGATGGGTACGTGTGGGGTGTTGCTGCAGTTGTCCTCCTCCTGTCCCGCCTGTCCAACCACAGCTGTGCTCTCCTTTCCTCAGCCATATATATATATATATATATATATATATATATATCTTCTATCTTTTATTATTTGTCTCAGTCACTAGACTGCGGCTATGCTGGGGCACCGCCTTGAAGAATTTTTATTTAAATGAATCAATGCCAGTACTTATTATATTTTAAAATCCTGGTACTTATTCTATCGGTTTCCTTTTGCCGAACTGTTAGCTTACGGGTATGTAAACATACCAACACCTGCTGTGAAACGGTTGTGGGGGATAGACCAGATTCACACACACAAATACACGGCATACTCATATATATATATATATATATATATATATATATATATTATATATATAAATAAATAAATTATATATATATATATCTATAATAAATATATATATATATATATATATATATATAATAGAAATATTAAAATTACTAGTCTCTATAAAAGAGATTACGGCAGCGTTTACTGGAAATTAATTGTTATCGCCATATTAATATGGCATTCTTATAGATATAAGAATAATCGCTGCCGCTGGTCAGCTCCATGAGGCCACCGCCATCAAGATAGCTATTGATACACGATCTGTATCCATTATAACCTTCGAACAAGGGAGGTCAGCCGCTTCACACTGCCAATCCGACAGCTACAGACGCGTTTCGGGGTATTAATTTCCAGTAAACGCTGCTGTAATCTCTTTTATAGAGACTCAGTAATTTTAATATTTCTATTATTGAAAACAAGTGGATGTATTCCACTGAAACTAGGTAAATAGAAACCTTCGAACAGAGACGTCAGTGGCGACACCTGCGGGTCTGACTGCGCTACCATTGACAAGGGCCATACCCGAAACGCGTCTGTAGCTGTCGGATTGGCAGTGTGAAGCGGCTGACCTCCCTTGTTCGAAGGTTATAATGGATACAGATCGTGTATCAATAGCTATCTTGATGGCGGTGGCCTCATGGAGCTGACCAGCGGCAGCGATTATTCTTATATCTATAAGAATGCCATATTAATATGGCGATAACAATTAATTTATATATATATATATATATATATATATATATATATATATATTATATATATATATATATATATATATTATATATGTATATATATATATATATATAACGCGCTTCTTTCAGTTTCCGTCTACCAAATCCAATCACAAAGCTTTTTTCGGCACAATGCTGAAGTAAAAGACACTTGCCCAAGTTGCCAGGCAGTAGGACTGAATCCGGAACTATGTGGCTGAGACGCAAGCTTTTTACCTCACAACCACGCCGGCGCCCATACACACACATACTCACACATACTCACACATATTTATATATATTTGTGTGTGTGTGTGTAGTCATTTATTTATCTATATGTATATAAACAGTATATAGTCCACGTTACCATGATAAAGCTATAAACAATTTTTTCTGATGTGTCGGGTGTTCGTACCCCATTCCCGCCGCCTCCATATTGCGTCCCCCTAATTCGAAGCAGTAGATTTCTCCCAGACCGCTACATTTTATCCGCCAGTAGGAGTGCTCAAAAGATGATGAACTGTCGTTCTCTCGCCTCTCGGTTATAAAGCATTATCGCATCGGAGCAAACAAGAAAGATGGAAGTGGAGAAAGAAAGAAAGAAAGAAAGAAAGAAAGAACGAATGACAGTAAGAATTAAAGAATGGAAAGAAGAAAACGCTGAAGAAACTAATGGTGGAAATGATGGGACAGTCGAAATAACTTGAAAGTGTCGAGTGGTTTCCTTTAATGGTTTTTTTTTTCTCTTTGTCTGTCTACATAGTGGTGAGATCGAATCGTCACACAAGAGAATGGGTGACCTAAATGGTTGTTAAATGTTTGGTAAAGCAATAACGATGTTTTGGAGGAGAGAGAAGACTGCTTTAAAAACATCAATAACGAATCGGCTATATTATCTAGGATGACATGGGTTTTTCCACAAGTGTTCCCAATATGAAAGCTCAATTGACTATTTTAGATAATCGCATGAAATGAAAAAACAAAAAAAAAAAAAGAAGAAACAAGTAGAAAGAAAAGAAAAATAAAGTAAAAAATAAAAACACACACACACACACACACATTTATAATGCATAAAAAAACAAATACACGTACATATACAGACATACACACACACACATACATACGTATATAATATAATATAATATAATAAATATATATACATAACATACATACATAATACATACATACATATATATAATATAATACATACTATATATATATATATATAGTATATATATATATATATATATATATATATAGCAGGAAGAAAGATGGTGCTCAACAAAGTAAAATGAAGACATACACAACATATACATACATATATAATATAATATAATATAATATAATATGTTATATATATACATACATACATATATATATATATATATATATATATATATATATATATATATATATGAATATATATATATATATATATATATATATATATATATATATATAT
>NC_043002.1:76430890-76432867 GCF_006345805.1 Octopus sinensis
AACATTTCAAAAGTTGGTTTACATATATTCTTTTATGTGTAGTTAAGTAGATTGAATGACATTGCTTATGGCACCAACAGACAAAGTGGAAAAGATGTTGCCCCGGAGGATAGGGAGTGAGATGCGCCGGAACAACCGCTCTGACTCACGTGGATCGCTCTTGCGGACAACGATCTTCGCCCCGATAGCGGTGAGCAGGGATATGGTTCGATGGTCAAGAACGCCGGAGGTCTCACTCAACTGCATCAGGTTCGACGATAAATCTTTCAGAGAGCGACCAATACCGTAACGGCGGAACCCGGGCAGGTAGCTGACATTACCAATTTGCTGCTGGAGACGGTGTCACAGCATGTGCCATCCCAGATGGCCATGTGACATTCTAGCATAATAGTGTTACATTGTGGGGGTATAATATCAGAAACAATGGAGTGTCACATTAGGGTGCTACCATGTTTAGTTAATTACGATCCTTTATGCTAGTAGCTTTTAACCAGTGTTCATTTGGCACTTAGGGGTCCATATTAAGATTTTGTTGTTAAGGTTTATGTGAAAAAAATTTTTCATACTTCTACAATGCCAAAAATATTAATTTTTTTATAATATTAATTTTTTTTTTACAATCCTTAATAGTATCCAATTATAAAAATACAGTACGATTACTTTTTTATATAGGCGTAGGAGTGCCTGTGTGGCAAGTAGCTTGCTTACGAACCACATGGTTCCGGGTTCAGTCCCACTGCGTGGCACCTTGGGCAAGTATCTTCTACTATAGCCTCGGGCCTATCAAAGCCTTGTGAGTGGATTTGGTAGACGGAAACTGAAAGAAGCCCGTCGTATATATATCTATATATATTATATATATATATATATATATATATATATATATATATATATATATATACGGAATATTGATGACGTCCCGTTCTGCTTGACTAAGCCACCTAAAGAAACGATTGGTCAAAACGTTGATGACGTCACGTTACGCTGGACTCACCACCTAACAGGTGATATAAAACCCAACACAATTCACAAGGTTCGCCAGAACGATCCAGCGAACACCGACCAAAAGTCATCACAGTTCCTCAAGGAAAAATCTAAAATGAATTCCTCGCTCTTTCAGGAAACACCAATTTTTTATATTGACTGCATATCACCACTTGATCTATTTTTTATATTGAATGCATATCACCACTATGAACCACTACATCATACTCTCTAAACATATAGCATGAACGAACTCACTTCACGATATATGAACTTTTGATGTCTGACTCTATTGTATATTATAAATGAATTTTTTATATTTGATAGCATGAACTATCTTTTTTTATATATAACTTTTTTTTATAAGGTTTCTAAGAACCGAAACATGTTATAATGTATATATAAAAATTAAAAATTTGTGTACTATAGCAGCATTTTCGAACTTCATTTTTTACAAATATTATTATATATATATATATTATATATATATATATATATATATATATATATATATATATATATATATGCATGTATGTGCGTGTATATGTTTGTGTGTCTGTGTTTGTCCCCCAACATCGCTTGACAACCGATGCTGGTGTGTTTACGTCCCCGTAACTTAGTGGTTCGGCAAAAGACACCGATAAAATAAGTACTAGGCTTAAAAGTCCTGGAGTCGATTTGCTCGACTAATGGCGGTGCTCCAGCATGGCCGCAGTCAAATGACTGAAACAAGTAAAAGAAAAAAGAAAAAAAACCATTGTTTATGCTCTGGATTGACTTTAAAACTTACAAACTTTGATTATGGTATTTAGTCTTCAGGGGTTGATAGCAATAAATCTACTTGAAGCTCGAGAGTTTATTTAATACAGTAAATTCCTCACTTGTCAAATTTTAGCTCTGTAAAAATAAAACGTAAGTAAATAGGTATTACCTCGAATTCTTGGACTCATAGGACCGGTTTCTATCTTTTCACTCCGAAAAGGGGACACTAGC
>NC_043002.1:76432967-76435467 GCF_006345805.1 Octopus sinensis
TAGGGCAAATAAGAAAATGGAGAGGATAAACAATCGACAAACATCAATTATATGTATTTATTAATTGATTACAATCATATGTGTAAGAGATCAAAAGAAACGAATGAAATAAGCAAATAAATAAGTAAATAAATAAGTAAATATATAAATAAAAATATACGAATAAGGGTAAATGAGTGCACAAATACTAAACTCTTACAGCTATTAAATAGCAGTTACCTTTTAACTTCTGACCCTTATGACATGGACCAAAGCTTCGGGCCTTGTGCCTAGAGTAGAAAAGAATAATTTTCTGTTGGAAGGAGGCGAGCTGGCAGAAAAGTTAGCGCGCCGGGTGAAATGTTTAGCGGTATTTTGTCTGTCTTTACGGTCCGAGTTTAAATTCCGCCGAGGTTGACTTTGCTTTTCATCCTCTCGTGGTCGATAAATTACGCACTGGGGTCGATGTAATCGACTTAATCCGTTTGTCTGTCCTTGTTTGTCCTCTCTGTGTTTAGCCCCTTGTGGGTAGTAAAGAAATAGGTATTTTGTCTGTCTTTACGGTCCGAGTTTAAATTCCGCCGAGGTGGACTTTGCTTTTCATCCTCTCGTGATCGATAAATTAAGTACCACTTTCGCACTGGGATCGATCTAATCGACTTAATCTCTTTGTCTGTCCTTGTTTGTCCCCGCCATGTTTAGCCCCTTGTGGGCAATAAAGAAATAAGAAACGTTAGCGCGCCGGGTGAAATGTTTAGCGGTATTTTGTCTGTCTTTATGTTCTGAGTTTAAATTCCACCGAGGGTTGGTTTTGCCTTTCATTCTTTCGGGGTCGATAAATTAAGTACCAGTTGCGTACTAGGGTCGATCTAATCGACTGGCTTACTCCCCCAAAATTTCGGGCCTTGTGCCTAGAGTAGAAAGAAAAAATGAATACCGCGTCGGAAAAAATGTTGAGCGGTATTCTTACGACTTTTCGTTCTGAGTTCAAATATCGCCAGGGTCGACTTTGCCTTTCATCCTTTCAGGTTCGATCAAATAAGTACTAGTTTAACATTTGGATCGATGTAAGCGACTTAGCTCCTCCTTCGAAATTGCTGGCCTTGTGCCAAAGTTCCAAACCAACAATTTTCTGTTGGAAAGGCCGCAGTGAAGTGACAAAATCATTAGCACGCGAAGCAAAATGCGTAGCGACATTTCGTCCGTTTCCACGTTCTGAGTTCATGCTCCACCGTGGTTGACTTTACCTTTCAACGCCTCGAGATCGATAAAATAAGTACTAGTTGTGCACTGGGGTCATTTAATCGACATAGCACCCCGCGAAATTATAGGCCTTGTTGCAAAATTTGAAATCGCCATTACAGTTGTTGAATGATATAAAATATGAATAAGAAAATGTTATTCTTTTATTCGTTCAGTAGTTTCAGGCATTTGACTGTGGCCATACTGAAGCACCGCCTTTAGTCGAACAAATCGCCCCCCCACCCTCCAGGACTTGTTCTTTGCAAGCCTAGTACTTATTTTACCGGTCTCTTTTCCCGAAAGCTAAGTTTCGGAGACGTCAACACACCAACATCGGTTGTCAAGCGATGGCAGGTGGTGGAATACAGACACACATATAAAGTTAGACATACATAATACATACACACACACACACATATATATATATATATATGTATGAAATATCTATATATGTGTGTGTGTTGTGTTATTATAGTGGCTGTGTGGTAAGTAGCTTACTTACCAACCACATGGTTCCGGGTTCAGTCCCACTGCGTGGCACCTTATATATATATATATATATATATATATATATAATATATATATATATATAATATATATATATATACATACATATATATATGTGTGTGTGTTTTGTCACCCCCACATCGTTCGTTTGACAATCCCACTGCGTGGCACACCTTGGGCAAGTGTCTTCTTACTATAGCCTCGGGCCGACCTAAGCCTTGTGAGTAGATTTGGTAGACGGAAACTGAAAGAAGCCCGTCGTATATATATATAAGTATATATATATATATATATATATATATTATATATATATATATATACATATAATTATATATATGTGTGTATGTTTTGTCACCCCGCCACATCGTTTGACAATCGATGTTGGTGTGTTTACGATCCCGTAACTTAGCGCTTCGGCAAAAGACACCGATGGAATAATTACTAGGATTACAAAGAAAAAGTCATGGGGTCGATTTGCTCGACTAAAGGCGATACTCCAGCATGGCCGCAGTCAAATGACTAAAACGAATAAAATAATATATATATATACAACAGGTTTCTTTCAGTATCCGTCTACCAAATCTACTCACAAGGCTTTAGTAGAAGACATAAGGCTATAGAAGACATTTGTCCAAATTTATCTTCTACTTTTTTCAGCCATCAGATTGCGGCCATGCAGCCCTTGCTGTTTGTTTTCACTGTCCTGTTCGTGTTACCTATTTTGACCCTCCGCAAAATCCCAAATTCTATTTAACTTGCTTTGCGGTAGCAA
>NC_043002.1:76440467-76442967 GCF_006345805.1 Octopus sinensis
AGGAGTTTGGTATGCATGGGCGACTGCTGGCCTTCCATAAACAACCTTGCCCAGATTCATGCCTCGAGGGTAACTTCCTTGGTGCAATCCCATGGTCATTCATGACCGAAGTGGGGTTTTACCTTATTATTAAGGCGCGTGTCTTATTGGTTAGAGTATTCAACTAGCGATAGCAAGGTCGTGAGATCGATTCCAGACTGTGCTGCTGCGTCCTTGCGCAAGACACTTTATTTCACGTTGCTCCAGTCCACTCAGCTGGCAGTAATGAATTGTACCTGTAATTCAAAGGGCAGCCATGTCACATTCTCTGTCACGCAGAATTTCTCTGAATCGGAAACACGCCGGGCAGAATGATTAGCAGCATTTCGTCTGTCCTTACGTTCTGAGTTCAAATTTCCACCATGGTCGACTTTGCCTTTCATCCTTTCGTGGTCGATAAGATAAGTACCAGTCGAATACTGGGGTCGATGTAATCGACTAGTCTCTTCACTCCAGATTTCAGGCCTTGTGCCTCTAATAGAAATTATTATTATTATTATTATTATTATTATTATTATTATTATTATTATTATTATTATTATTATTATTTCAAGTAGTGCCTTCTCCTGTGACTCAAAGAGAAAATCCTTAGAATGCGCGCTATACCCAACAATGCTGTCTTCTGGATCATCTCGAGCCTGACTGCAGCTTCAATATTCTTAATATGATTTTCAAAGCCCTTGGAAACTGCTCTTAATGCTCCAATTATCATTCATTATTATTATCATTATTATTATTATTATTATTATTATTATTATTATTATTATTATTATTATTATTATTATTATTGTTGTTGTTGTTGTTGTTGTTGTTGTTGTTGTTGTTGTTGTTGTTAGGGAGGCAACAAGCTGGTCACGCCACGCGGTGCAAAATGCTGAGCAGCATTTCGTCCGTCCTTACGTTCTGAGTTCAAATTCTGCCGAGGTTGACTCTGCCTTTCCATCCCTTTCGAGTTCGATAAAGTAAGTACCAGTTGAACCCTGAGGTCAATGTAATTAATTACCTCCACCACATACACGCGCTTAAAATCGTCGACTTGTACCAAAATCTGAAACAATTTACAATTATTATTTTCTCTGTCGTAGTGGATTGGCTGAACCGTTAAAGCAGCGCTCAAAATGCTTGAAGGTATTTGTTCTGAGTTCAAATTCGTGTCTGTGACGTACTCAGCCCCTAGCACGTTAATTTCAGGAGCAGGTTGTTCCGTTGAACGACTCAACCGGAACCCTCGTCGTCGTCGTAACCGGCGGAGTGTCTCCTCTTATAGTTAAGGCGGCGAGCTTTGGCAGAATCGTTAGAACGCCGGGCAAAATGCTTAAGTACCTGGTGAGCCCTGAGGCTTATGTTCTGAGTTCAAATTCTGCCGAATTTAGTTTTGTCTTTCAACCTCGGCAATCGACAACAATAATATCCAGTCACTAAATGAGGTCGATATCATCGACTTTTCCTCTCCACATCAAATGTCCTCACCTTATTCTTATATTAAAAGTCCCTTCCTTCCCCTCCTCCTCCTCTCCTCCTCCTTCCCCCTCCTCCCCTCCCACCACAACCACCACCACCACCACTACTACTACTACTACTACTACTACTACTACTACTACTACTACTACTTCATTTTCTGCTGTTACTGCTGCGACTCGCGCTGCTGCCTGTCATATTTATGCAATAAACACCGTAACCTGTGTCACTTATGAATGAGAAGTTCACTTCGCAATGACGTGAATCCGAATTCCATAAGACTTCGTGGCACCTTAGGCCAGTCTCTTCTACCAAAACATTGGAATAAACCCAAAACATTGCGAGTGAAATGAGATAGAAGGAAACGGTAAAAAGTCTGTTGGATGGAATGTTTCTGGTCTGGAGTGGTGGACTCACTCCGTTGCCAGATTTAACACCACCACCACCATCGCCACCACCACAAGCTGCACGTAGCTCTTGTGTATCAGAGAACAAAAGATGAAGACAAGTGTATTAGTTTAACGCTTGGGATGAATGGAAAAGTCTTTGACGTTTCGAGCCTACGCTTTTCGACAAAACGGATTGGGAGGTGGAATGGATATATGTGTGTGTGGTGTATGTGTGTGTGTGTGTGTGTGTGTGTATGTGTGTGTGTGTGCGCGTGTTTGTGTTTACCCTCCCACCATATGACAACCGGTATTGGTTTGTTCACGACCTTGTAACTTTGTGGTTCAGCAAAGAAACCGTTATTATATGAGCTACACTTAAAAAGAAAAAAAATGCTTAAAGTACTGGGGGTCGATTTCATCGACCAAAACCCTTCAAAGCGATGCTCCAGCATGGTCACAGTCTAATATCAGAAACACATAAAATTTAAAAAACCGTAAATATAGAAATAGCGAAAAAAAAAAAATTACAATAAACAAATAAAAATACTACCACATTAACTATGTAGAAAATGATGCCACATCCGCAGGTGCCACATGATAAACAGCTTAAGTTT
>NC_043002.1:76447967-76472967 GCF_006345805.1 Octopus sinensis
ATCTCTCTATCTCCTCTCTCTCTTTCCCTCTCTCTCTCTCTCTCTTTCTCCCACACACATATAAGATGAGCTTCTTCCATTTTCCGTCAACCAAATCCCACTTCCAAGAGTTTGGTCAGCCGGGCCTATGGTAGAAGACAATTGTCCAAAGAGCCGCTTGGTGGGACTGAACCCAAGAACACATGTTTGGTAAGAAAACTTCATACCAGCACAACCACGCCTGGTATATGGTATTTATTTCGTTGGTCGTATGTTTCGAACTTCAAAACGTTTTTTTAAAAGACTAAATTTTACTCCATCCTTATAACGAGTAATTATACATGTTACACTGCAGCGTCTTGAGATTTTAGTTTTAACCCATTGAACTTCTGTGCTACATAGATGGACCTCCATGGGACCGTGGACAACATGATGGGAATCACTATTCAACAGAATTCTTATCCTGTCATTTTGATAATCCGGTACTAGCTTCCATAATTGTACAGCGGTCATGATGAAGCCGGCATTTTAGAGTATAGTCACCTACCTCGACCATCACCAAGTGCTTACTGAATTGTGTTATCGTTTGGTAATCATTCTGTCAATAGCAGAAGAATCAGAAGCAAGAGGAACCAGGAGAGGATCTTAACTCAAAATATAAAGGCTCAAAACTATAAATATAAAGGCTCAAAACCACAAGGTATTTATTTTGTCCAGCGCCATTCATTCTATTGACTTGATTTAATGAATTCTTAAGAAACTGAATCCGTGTTACTTACCTGTGGTCTCCGTTTTGCATAGTTACAAAAAAAAAAAAAAAAATTCAAGCGATTTCTATATTTTTTTCTCTCTCTAACTTGCTGAGTATTATGATTGCTACTCAAATACTAAGTACTTCTCTGTTTGGCTATCAAGGTTATGTGGCACTCAAAACGATTTTATCATAATATTTGCATGGTGTATGTAGTTGAGAGTCTTATAAATTAAACATATATGATATTATAAAAAAAATCTGGCACTCGGTCGGTTATAACAAGTGTCGTAGTTGATCCGGTCAACAGAACATGTTAGTCAAGATCACCTGCAAGTGGCCGAGCACTCTATAGACACTCTTGCCCTTAATGTTGTTTTCGGGAGAGTTTCAGCACGATACAGGTTGTGTAGCTTTTGAATTACAGATACAACTCATTTTTGGCAGTTGAATGAACTGGAGCAATGTGAAATAAAGTGTCTTGCTAAAGAACACAACACACAACCCGGTTCGGGAATTGAACTCACGATTTTACGATCGTGGGTCAAATACCCTAACCACTACGCTACGCACCTTCACAGATTGTAAAAACAACACCCCAAAGACCAGATTCACTCTTCAGTTATAGAAAATACTTGAGCTCTGATGAGTTCTTCGTCTATTAAAATGCTTTTAAAAGGATCACGGAAGATTTCATATCTGAAACTGTGCTACTGCAGTTATGTGCTTAAACATCCTAGACTGCATTTAAAAAATGGCCATCCAGCTGATTGTCAAAAACTAATTAGACTCGGAGACAATGTCAAAACAGTTAATGTAGCTAGGAGTGAGAGTGGGGCGATGTGGACGATCGGCTTTTATGAGGCCAGCCCTTTTGAGTGTACATTAGCTTATAGGAGCCCCAGAGATGGTGGTGGAAAATTTGAGGGCTGCTCCGAGCGGAACATAATCTAGCTGCGTCACTGTGCGAAGGTCATGGGTACAGTAATTTGTTCCTGATTAAAACATTAAAAATAAAACCCAGCCCACTTCATTATCTCACACAAACACCCATTGTTGTTCTCATTGTCTCTTCTATCTCTAATACAACGACTTCTGGTCCTCTTAAGTAGCAAGCTGCGTAATCAAGTGCACTCCATGCACTCGCTTCCTCTCCTCTTATCAGTAAATACTCTATCTTGTACCTCTTAACTTTTCTAGAGAGCCTTTTCTCAGAACTATAATTGTCAACATATAAAAGTATAAACTAGGCATAGAATAGATCAGCCTAAACTGAACAGTTTTAACAAAGGTCGTTACTATTGTTCCTCTCGCACAGACTTACGCGAGAAGACTCAAAAGTGCCCGTCCTCATTCGCTCAGGGCGAATCGAATCCTACAGCTACATTATTGGTCGTGCATACTCCTGAAACAATGACATAACCACGACTGACCACGGGTCGACTCAATCAGCGTTGACCAATGGTTGAAGAAGACCAACTTCAACTCGTTCTTCAACGTCGACACACCAAGAGGTGTTCATTGGAATTTGTGTGGAAAAATATGGATTTGAAAACTCTGCAAGGTGAATATAGCAATAAGGATAGAAAATGTTAGAGGAAAACAACAATGCTAAAAATCTATGGCTCTTTAACATCTAAACAGACCTGGTCATCGATCAGGAAAAACCTGATATTACGGTTGTCGATATAGAAATGAAAGTATGTTTATTTGATCAACATTGCTATGTATGTATATGGAGACTATTATATTGTCCAGAAGAAGTTTGAGAAAATAGATTAGTATTCAGAAAATCGGTCGAATTCTCAAGAAGGTAAGAAAGAAAAGATGACAGATGCAAATACCAATAATAATAATCGTCAGACCTCTAGGCTTAATACTCCAAAGATTTTGCATTCAAACTCTTAAATAATTACAAATATGTTTTTAAAAAATCGAACCTTAACACCTTACAAATATCTAAATTGTATGCGTTGCATACATTTTAATAAATGACCTTTCTACCTGTAATCTTTAGACAACTATTGGAAAGAAATCATTATTTACAATTTCCGGTAGTCAACGCCTACACAATATGTATATAATGTTTATATATATATATGTATATTATGTTTTTATATATATATATATATATAAGATAATAAATCGTATGGTATACACCTGATAGCTTACTGGTAAAGCCCGTTCACTTTCACAGTGTTCGTTCAGTATTTAAATAATGAGAGAGACGGAAGATGGAAGATACGATAATGTTTATTAATCACTACAATTGTTTCGACCCATCTAGCATCGATCTCTCATGGGTGGTGTAAGAGTATCCAACGGTGTAAATGTGTCTCTGCAGGTGATTACAAGATGTACCCCGTTAAAATTAAAAAAAAAAAACTGTTCCGCAAGATATCTTCTCGGTTTGTGTATAGAACAGCAACAAATTAAAGGATACAGCATCGTTATTATATAAGACCGATAATAAATTTCAGATGTAACGAATACAGAATACAACGAAAAAAGTTTTAAATATAACCGTTAACAAATATGGCTGTATCAATGCTTGGCGCACGTTCACTCGCTCGTACAAATATCCACGAAGATATAAGCAACCACACAAGTGTGATTTGGCGCACACAACGACTTAAATAGCTACTTATCTTTATACATAAAAGTCAAGTTGTGTGTCTGTCTCCTACGATTTAGATTCCTAACTACTCCCACATTTTGCGGTGCAGTTTAACCAAAACCGGGTATCTTATAGTCGTGATTCATATCGAGCCTATCTGGGTATTAGCGCACGTCTACGATGAGTCTACGATTTAAAAAATAATTTATCATCATTTATTTCCATTTTAATGCATTTTTTCGCTATTATATAAGGGAAGTAACTCTCTAAAAATGTCTACGATGAGTCAACGATTTAAAAAAAAATTACCATAATTTTTTTTCCATTTTTAATGCATTTTTTTGCTATTTTTTGGCTATAACTCTCTAAAAATGCTTATATAGTTACTTCCCTTACAAACCCGAGCAACGCCGGGCGATACTGCTAGTTGTTCATAAGAATGGGGAGACTAGAGTTAAATTCATCCATACCTTAAGGGAAGTTATGATTATTAATATGGTTAACGGTTACTCAAATTCATTCCCACTGCATTGTGTGAAAGTGTATTTATAAGCATGTAAGCATCTTGAGTCTTTCAGAAATTCTATTAATGATCTCATTGGTCCACAAAACCATATAATATTCTGTATATATATAAATAAGTTCAGTAAAAATTTAGATTGAGATGAATATGGTACTTAAGTTAAAGGCACCAGAATTTGGTATGGTATTATCCATATAAATCAAATGGGGTGATTATAATCAAAACAAGCAACAAGGATATCCAAAGGTAGTGCAGTACAATGCTCTACATTTTAAAACTGATGTAATACTTATATTGTTTAATTAAATGAAGTAGCATGAAACGATTGTACTGCACTACCTTTGGATATCCTTGTTGCTTATTTTGATTATATATATATATATGCCTGTCTCTTTCCCTCTCTCTATATATATATCTGTGTGGAGGCGCAATGGCCCAGTGGTTAGGGCAGCGGACTCGCGGTCGTAGGACAGCGATTTCGATTCACAGACCGGGCGTTGTGAGTGGTTATTGAGTGAAAACACCTAAAGCTCCCCGAGGCTCCGGCAGGGAGTGGTGGCGAACCCTGCTGTACTCTTTCACCACAACTTTCTCTCACTCTTTCTTTCTGTTTCTGTTGTACCTGTATTTCAAAGGGTCAGTCTTAACACACTCTGTGTCGCGCTGAATCTCCCCGAGAACTAAGTAAAGGGTACACGTGTCTGTGGAGTGCTCAGCCACTTACGCTTTAATTTCACGGGCAGGCTGCTCCGTTGATCGGATCAACTGGAATCCTCGTCGTCGTAACCGACGGAGTGCCACGATATCTGTGTGGATGAGTGTGTGTGTATGTGTGTGAGTATGTGAGTGTGCGTGCGTGTGTGTGTGTGTGTGTGTGTGTGTGTGTGTTATATTCGTAAAAAGGGACAAAAAAACTACTCCTCGAAGAAGGATTTTGTCCAAGACACCGAATATTCCAATCCCCAAGATATTGTTTTCTACCATGAAATTTAACGCTAGTCCCATTTTCCACGATATATGAAAACTTCACTAAGGGAACATTTCAATTTTCACTCAAACAAATCCACTTATAATATGTATATTTCGAATTGTTTACCATTTTGAAACAACTACTCTTTCACTTTTCGCATTTCGTATTTTCGTATTTTTTTTTGCACACTACCTCACCACATTTTTTATAAAAAAGAAAAAGATTAAAAAAAGAAAAGAAAAAACGTTCCATGTGCTTTCAGGAATTTCCATTTGTGGAGCTTCTCTCAAAAGAAGAAGGAAAAAAAAATTCTGATTTTTGAGGCTTTGGATTTAGGCATCTTTGGATAAAGTTTTATCATCAACTGTATACATAATTATTTTTGATTCAATGAAACAAATTAACAAAAGGCCTGATAGGAACCAGAATGCATCTTAAGTTTTCATCGTGTTTGAGATTGGAATAAAACTCATTTACAGTTACATAACATTCGCTACGTCATCGTTCGATCACCAAATTTTTATAAGTTACAATGTCTGACATTTTCTTTTTAAGAGATTCTCTAAAATCTTACAGATAATCTACTTTTCATTTCGCATATGAATTTTATTTTATTATATTTTATTCTATTCTATTCTTTTCCAATATTGTTTGCTTTATTCTCTAATTTGTCTTTTTTCTTTTTAAATTTTTTTACACATTTCCTTTACGCATACGTACGCTCACACGCATATATAGAGTTACACATATTCTGTTTATCTTTTGACTGGTTTCAGCAAAAAGCAGACATAAAAATCATACAGAACAGTTTATTAGAAAGAAGCCGGTTTCGTAATAGTTTTAAAGTAAAATCGTAATTGATTTTACAGTAAATAATAAATTATTTTTGAGGGATTATAAACAAGAAAGCAAAAAACAAAAAAAAAAAGTGATCGGAAAATGAATAAGCACTCATATACATATACACACGCATACGTACATACATACATATATACATACAAACACACATACATACACACACATACACACATACACACACATACATACATACATACATACATACATACATACATACATACATACATACATGCATACATACATGCATACATACATACATATATAAAGATATGTCCGTATGTATATATATGTGCATATGTATATATATACATACATACGCATATGTATACATACATATGTGCGTATCTATATGCGTGTATATAGAGTTATACTTATATCCATTCATACATACACACACAATATATACGTGCGTGCATACATGCATACTTGACTTGCATACATACATATACTTACGTTCAAGACATATCTTAGCGTTTGAGTCGGTGTAAAGGGAGGGGGTAGGGGGGAAAGTAATTATTTTCAGATTTCTAGCTTAATGTAGATATTTCCCAATATAAGTGCTGTTCTTTTCATTCTCCAAGACAATGAATCTTTTGTTAATGAAGACTTCAATTTTGCTGATGCTAAGTAAGTAATATCGGCACAGAACACTTTTCCTTATAGATTTCTCTGCGAAGGCATATACACTCGATGTGAGGGATATATAAACACAAGTGCATAGACGAATACATGGTGATACGTGAACACACACACACATGCAGACACAGAGAGATTTGGCGCATCTCTTTGTGGATAGATATACTCCACTTCATCACATAGAAGTTATGAAGTAGCTAGACATATACATGTACAAGTGGGATAGGTATGCCCTATAAATGATGTTGAGTATACTGTGTGTCTGTATATATGTATGTGAAGGCGCTTAGCTAAGTGGTTAGAGTATTCGGCTCGCGATTATAAGAACGTGAGTTCGATAGCTGGCGGTGCGTTGTGTCTTTGAGCAAGACACTTTATTTCAAGTGGCACTAGTCGACTCAGCTGGTTAAAAATTAGTAATACCTGTAATCTAAAAGGGGGCCAGCTTTGTCACAATCTGTATCACGCTCAATCTCCCTGGGAACTACCTTAAGGGTACACGTGTCTGTCGAGTGCTCAACCGCTTGCATGTTAATTCCACGAACTGGCTATTCCGTTGATCATATCAGCTGGAAACCCCGTCGTCGTAACTGACGAAGTGCCAGTTATGTATGCATTATGTATATACACAAATATATATATATATATATATATATATATATATATATATACAGATATATATAAACACACACCACACACACACACATATATATATACACTCTACAAGATCCCTTTGAATCAACAAGACAAGGAATTGATATCTGCACACTATCCATTTGTAATAAGAAAATATGAACTCCTCTCGGAATTTACATACCATGGACAACTATTCTACACAGCACATTCTTTGGATAATGGAACTGTAACTGTAACATCCAGCATATATTTTTATTTTTATTTTCATAGTTCCCTCTATACTTCCTATATCTCTACCTTTCCAGAATAACGTTTTATATTGCACTCCGCTCTCTCCTTCTAGTTAACTCTCTCATATTATCTCTGATGATGGAATATCTTTTATATCCCTGAAACAACTGTAAGACTATCTTTCTCTTTATAAATGTCCTAGAAATTTCACACTGCCTTGGGTTTGTTGTCTCATTTTATTTAACACACACACACACACACACACACCACACACACACACACACATCTGCGCGTTTATATTTATTTATGTATAGGACATTTCTTTTACCGGTTTCGGTCATCGGATTGCTGTCATACTGGAGCACCGCTAGCCAAGATTTTTTTTTGTGGATCATATCTATATCTGTAGTTATTTGAGTCTGGTAATTATTTTGTCTGTTATAGTCGAATAGTTAAGTTCCGGAAAATTCAAAGCTATACCATAAAGAATAACGCTGAGCTTTAGGTCAGTGTGAACAAAATTACAGACACTAACGCAGGAATACATCCCATCACAACAGACACACACACACGCACGCACACACATATATACACACACATGCAGAAATACATGCCTGCATGAAAACACGTATACACATACATAAGTCCGAGAGTTTCATGCGTTAGTACTATCAGACACCTACATATATATATATATATATATATATATATATATATATATATATATATATATATATATATAATATATATATATATATATATATACATTCAAAATATGACCGCGTGTGTACCGTTGGCGATTTTTTTCCTCCGTCATCCCTTCTTTGGATCTTTCCTTTTCCTATGTTTCTGACGAAGAGCTCCGCTCGAACGTTAAACCCACCTTCTTTCCTGAGTGTCCAATAATACTATACTTGTTCCACGTCCTCGCGTTGTTGTGTTTTCTCTTTGCGTTTTCATGTTTGGATTAACTATATACATACATACATACATACATACATACATATATATATATATATATATATATATATATATATTATATATATATATATATATATATTGAAGTAGATGAATGAATTATCTTATTACAGATAATTCAAATGATAACCGATACCTGGGTAGCAAAAATCACAACAGAAAAAGCACGGTTGAAGTTACGACCATGGGGCATAAAATCCGTGCCTTAGTGCGGAAATTTGAAGTTTTATATATTAAGTGTAGGAAGAAATGGAGATGAACGAAGATTTAACAAAATTCCTTTTTATTATTTTCTACATATGTTTCGAAGGCTGCAAGGGACTTTGCAGCCTTCGAAACATATGTAGAAAATAATAAAAAGGAATTTTGTTAAATCTTCGTTCAGCTCCATTTCTTCCTACACTTTATATATATATATATATATATATATATATATATATATATATATTATATATATATATAATATATATATATATATATATATAAGAAGAATTTCATTAAAAACTCTCATAATGTTTCTATTAGAAGCGGAATAGTTGATGTTATTCAAGATTATCTTCCTCAGTTCTACAGAAGCTGCGCGTTTTAGACATATTGATTTAAATTCTGCTCTCCTTCAGGATTTCTTTCTTGATGTCAAAGTCAGTATCAAGTTAATGCCCGAGGTAATGTTATAATGTTGTTGCATTCGTTTTTCCTTCACTGTCTTAAGGATGATGTGTATTTTAAGTAACCTTGTTTAATACTGCCTTCTATCATACCACTGTAGTATTTATGTCATATAGTGTGTTTCGGTTTGAAATAGACGACTTCTATTTCATATACAAGTACAACATCGATTTTCCGGAACCAGGAGTGGTCACCTTGGTCAGCACAATTTAATGTAAACAAATATTAAATTCACTTCAATAACTAAATGAAATTCAGGTATCTGTACATGAGTATAAATAATACAATTTTATTAATACTGTTCTGTGAAAGGTACTAGTTGGTGTAAAGTACAAGTAAACTAGTTTGGCGACTGTGGAAATGTGAAGTTACTACTTGTGAATTAGTGTGGGTTATAAGAGGTTCCGGACCTTGATTGTCCGGGAAGTCAGTGTTGTATTTGTATTACTGCATATTTTCTATGCTCGGTCGATCATGTAATGTAAAAACGTTAATATATGATATGAAAGGCAAAGCCGACCCTGCTTCTAGTGTTTTAAATGTGTAACTATATTAAAATGTCACAAAGTAAATGATTACTTCTTTGTACAAGAACCAGAGCGAAAGCTCATCTTTAGTGCATTTAGGGCTGCATAACAAAGACTAGCGCTTTCGTCTTCAGCGCCAGAAAATAGTTCAGTTCCCAACAATTTTAGACCCTCTACAAAGCTCAGATGACGTCTGTAAGGAATATTGCATTCACATCTCGGTCGGTGTTGCTACTCTTGTACACTCAAACATCATATACCACATTTAGAGAAAGGCTGCATTTTAAAATTCTATGAAAAAAAAAAAACACTCACAGACATACCCCGTCTCTGGGACACAAACGTGCTGTCGTCGTACTTTCTCTGTGTCTGAGTCTCCTTCCCTCTCTCTCCCCATCTTTCTCTCTCTCTCTCTCTCTCTCTCTGTATCTATCTATCTATCTATCTATCTATCTATCTATCTATCTATCTATCTATCTATCTATCTATCTATAATAATAATGGGTGAAATTAATTAATCAGTTTATAATTAATAATTTTACCAAGCAGTTCGGTATGTTAAAAGAACTATTATCGGTAAACTTATACAAAAATTATTATAATTATAATTATGTTTCTAATTATAATAAGTTTTGTATCTATCTATCTATCTATCTATCTATCTATCTATCTATCTATCTATCTATCTATCTATCTATCTATCTATCTATCTATCTATTGACCAAGGTTACCGTGGTCTTTTTCGTAGGCTTTTCTTCCCACGGATAAACCTTACTTGCTTTCCTCTTTACACTATATATCATAACACTGTGATACACGATCCCTATTGATCGTTTTTTTTCCTCTTCCCCTTTTTTCCCCTTTTTTCTTCTTTTTTCATTTCTCTTTTCTTTTGTTCCTTTTCCTTTTCTTCTTTATTTTTTTAAATTTAATTTTTTAATTTTTTATTTTATTTTTTTTTTGTTCTTTTCTTCCCTTTTACGATCCGTCTTGATCGAAAACCTACGCCACCCCATTTTTTTTGCTTCTTTTGCTTTTTGTTTTTTTCATCCCCCAAAAGAAAAGCTCTACCTTGTAACTTGTCCCATCTGTGTGCAGCCCTGTGTGGCCAATAAAGAAACTTAAATATATCTATCTATCTATCTATCTATCTATCTATCTATCTATCTATCTATCTATCTATCTATCTATCTATCTATCAGTCTGTCTGTCTGTCTGTCTGTCTGTCTGTCTGTCTGTCTGTCTTCTATTCTCTTTCTATCACTACCGCTATGATCTCTGTTTCTCTGAGCTGGCTGATCTCGCCTCACCTCCATTCAGGCGTTCCCGATTCACACGCTTTTCCGCTCATCACTCATATTGTGTCCAACTTTCCCAGGCTCCATACTATCCGCCCCCCCCCCAGTTCTCCAACCTCAAAAAGTCGTCCTCCCACCCCACCCATCTCAGACCTGAAGCCCTGTGCCCATTACATTCCTGCAGGTGTCGAATTGCAACAGTTCAAGAAGAATATTAACGGCATCAGTCTCACTGATTTCGAAGTGTCTAAGAAAGCTTTTGAGCTTGGTCGCTTGTCCACCTGACCTGCAGATAGCGCACACAGACACACACACACACACACGCACGCACACACGCACACACACACGCACGTACGCACGCACGCACGCACGCACACACACACACACACACACAAACACACACACACACACACACACACACACACACACACACAAACAGGCGCACACACACACATCTATCTATTTCTCTGCCTGTCTGTCTATCTGCATATGTATGTACGTATGTATGTGTATAAGTATGTATGTATGTATGTATGTAGTGTAGTATGTATGTATGTAATATATATATATATATATATTATATATATATATATATAATATATATATATATATATATATACACATAAATATATGTATGCATTTTCTCCATTCTCTGTTGCCCGCTTTGGGATCTTTCTTTCCTCTCTCTTCCTTCTTATGTTTCGGAAGACGAAGAGGCTCCGCTCGAAACGTCATACCTTCTGCTTCCATATTTCCTGAGCGCCTATTAATAATAATACTGTAATTGTTCCACTGTTGTTGTTGTTTTTTTGTTTTCCCGTTTGGATAAAATTGTATATATATATATATATAATATATATATATATATATATATATATATATATAGATATATATATATATATATATTTATATATATATACGTGTGTGCGTGCGTGAATATGAATAGCATGTGTATATGTATGTATATATATATATATATGTGTGTGTATGGGTATATGGATAATATATATATATATATACACATTCATACGCATACATCCATACGGGTGTGTATGTGTATGTCTTATCTTTGAGTCCGTATCATATTTATTTCATTATCTTTCATTTTTATCTTATTTTCTCATAATTCCTGCTACTTTTACGTTAAGGTTATTTTTTTTGTCTATTATAATTTTCATTTGTTTATTTATGTTATTTTTTTTTCTTACTTTCTGAACTTTATTCATTATTTTGTTTACAAATTATCATTTTGTTATTTTGTTATTTATATATATTATTTTACATATATTATATTATTTTCTTCACCTCTTGACTTCTGGTGTATCTCTCCATTACGTTCGTTCGCAGAGAAAGCAATCTGATAAGATGACATAATATTTTTTTTTTGTATTTTTTTTTGTATTTTTATGGATTTAGTTTTCTCTGTAATTTATTTATTTATTTATTTATTATTATTATTATCATTATTGTTGTTGTTGTTATTTTGCTGTTGGCTCTTCACCGCGTGCTTTTTATTTTATTTCATTTTTTGTTTTTCTGTTTTTTTTTTTTCTTATCAGACATAGAGAACGCGAGGGAGGAAGCGTGGAAGCGAGGAAGCAAGGGAGCGATGTGGGAAAGGAGATAGGGAATTAGCCGTTCAGACAGGTAGGTAGTTAATTGTAACAGACAGGTAGATTATATACCATTACGCAAATACACACATGCAACATATGAGTGTATACAATCAGGCGATCGTGCTTATACATTTCTAATCTTACTCTCATAAGAGAAAGTGGGTGAGCGAGTGAGCGAGAGAGAGAGAGAGAGAGAGAGAGGTAGAGAGAGAGAGGGAGAGAGAGAGAAAGAGAGAGATTCTTGCAGATAGATATGCAGAAAATGTGACGCACACACACACACACACACACACACACACACAACACACACACACACACACACACACACACCACACACACACACACACACATGTTGTTTTTAATTTGAGTTTCTAATTTGCGAAAATACATATTTTCTGGAATTCTGGAATATTCCATAACAAAATCAGTTTTGCTATAAAAAATTATTTCTTATAATTTTCTTAAAATTTACGCCTAACTCAATGCGTCCTGCCCTTAAAACTGCCCGGGTGGATAAATACATCTCTCGTTTAAACCAACGGTCATGTTACTCCGGGGAGAGATGGTAACTGTAGCCTCCCTTGTTCGACAACACCGTGTTTGCTTCAGTTCAACATGGCCTGTCTTTTTTTACTTGTTAGGCGAACGGTATTGCGGAGACAGTAACTGAATACTCTTCTTCTATACAGGTCTGTTTCCAACAGCAAGTGCCTTGTCCCAAGTGTACTTATCACCTCTCCACTTATGAATAGGGAACCGCAGAGGATACCAGGTATTGGTTTAGTATAATCGTATATATTTGCTTCACGGTTCCTTCTTCAGGTTTTCTCCGATCCACGTGTTATTCTGTTATCAGCAAGTGAACGTTAAACCTGGCATCTTTTTTCCTCTGTTTATTTTTATCCAAAACTTTGGACGGAAATTTTCTATTGGAACCTAAGTTACCCCTATTTTACATAACTTTTACGTAAGAATATTTCCTGCTTTACGAGTATGTGTTACCGAATGAGTTATGCTATTTTTTAGTTTTGTTTTGTAGATTATCGAGGGTTCAGTCGAAAAAATCGGCCCCTGTACTTATTTTTTTAAGGCCTGGTACTTATTTTAGCGGACGCTTTTGCAGAACCGCTAGAGTACAGAAGTTATGGGGTCGTAAACAAATCCACAAGAGTTGTCAAATGGTCTGGCGAGACAAACACAACATAAATACAAAGAACATGTGTGTGTGTGTGTGTGTGTGTGTGTGTGTGTGATAGGCTTCCTCACAATTTCCCTCTACCAAAATAAGGCTGCGAGCTGGCAGAAGCGTTAGCATGCCGGGCGAAATGTTTAGCGGTATTGCGTCTGTCTTTACGTTCTGAGTTCAAATACCATTGAGGTCGACTTTGCCTTTCATCCTTTCAGGGTCGATAAATTAAGTACCATTTGCGTACTGGGGTTGATCTAATCGATTGGCTCCCTCCCTCAAAATTTCTGTCTATCAGAGGAATTGGAAGGCTGAAGGATATTGTAGAAGACAATTGTACAAGATGCTGCGCGGTGGGACTGAACCAGAAACCATGTAATTGCAAAGCAAGCTTTTCATAACCTCACAGCAATGCCTGTGCCTTAATTATTTCTTTCTAGAATTCTACGTCTTTATTGAAAATAGGCGTATATATAGAGGCCATTGCTAACTAGTATACATGCAACAAGAGAAATAAGTAGAATTTGGTAGTGAAGATTTCAAATCCCAGCTGGGGCAAAGGGGCAGAGGGGCAGAATTAGTACAGCATTCTTGACAGACGATCATGGAATACTACAGCAAATTTAAGCAAAAATTCTATTCTTCCGGATGTAGCTATTTCGTTCCATTCTGTTTTTGTTTTACGCACGTAAACATAATCACATATACGCACGTACGTATGTATGTATGTGTGTATGTCATTATTCAGTTTTAGTTCAAGATTTCTTGCCAATAGAGAAAGAGCCAGTTTCTAACCTAGATCCCAGGCTCCTTCAGTGGAATTTCAACACAAGCAACACAGTATGTATGTATGTATGTATGTATGTATGTATGTATGTATGTATGTATGTATGTATGTATGTATGTATGTATGTATGTATGTATGTATGTATGAATGTATGAATGTATGTATGTATGTATGTATGTATGTATGTATGTATGTAGTCGTGTGTGCTTATCAAGAGCAGGGCTCATTAGCCACCAACGGAGCCGCAAATGTAAAATATATGTTAGTCCTAGAGCGCACAATGTTCCTGAAGGTCGGCAATGGTCTTCCTCGGTCACGCGTGGACGGCCATCATGTATGTATGTATGTATGTATGTATGTATGTATGTATGTATGTATGTATGTATGTATGTATGTATATATGTATGTATGTATTTGTATCCATTTTTATATCTAAAGCTTTAAAGATATCTATAGATATCTAATATTGAGGGCGGCAAGCTGGCAGAATCGTTAGCACGCCAAGGCGGCGAGCTGGCTGAAACGTTAGCACGTCGGGCGAAATGCGTAGCCGTATTTCGTCTGCCGTTACGTTCTGAGTTCAAATTCCGCCGAGGTCGACTTTGCCTTTCGTCCTTTCGGGATCGATAAATTATGTACCAGTTACGCACTGGGGTTGAGGTAATCGACTTTTATCCGTTTGTCTGTCCTTGTTTGTCCCCTCTGTGTTTAGGCCCTTGTGAGTAGTAAATAAATAGGTATTTCGTCTGTCTTTACGTTCTGAGTTCAAATTCCGCCGTGGTACCTTTGCCTTTCGTCCTTTCGGGGTATATTAAATAAGTACCAGTTACGCACTGGGATCGATGTAATCGACTTAATCCGTTTGTTTGTCCTTGTTTGTCCTCTCTGTGTGTAGCCCCTTGTGGGAAATAAAGAAACAAGTAAAATGCTTAGCGGCCTTTCGTCCATTTTTACCTTATGAGGTCGACTTTGCCTTTTATCCTTTTGTAGTCGATAAAATAAGTACCAGTTGAGCACTGGCGGTCGATGCAATCAACTTACCCCTCCCCCGAAATTGCTGGTCATGTGCCAAAATTTGAAATTAATATGTGAAGGCTATGTGGTAAGTAGCTTGCTTACCAACCACATGATTCCGAGTTCAGTCCCATTGCATGGCACCTTGGGCAAGTGTCTTCTACTATAGCTTCGGGCCGACCAAAGCCTTGTGAGAAGATTTGGTAGACGGAAACTAAAAGAAGCCCGTCGTATATATGTTTATATATATGTATGTGTGTATATGTTGTATGTCTGTGTTTGCCCCCCACCACATCGCTTGAGAACCGATGCTGGTGTGTTTACGTCCCCGTAACTTAGCGTTTCGGCATAAGGGTCCGATAGAAGAAGTACTAGGCTTACAAACAATAAGTCCTGGGTTCGATTTGCTCGTCTAAAGGTGGTACTCCAGCATGGCCACAGTCAAATGACTGAAACAAGTAAAAGAGTAATCGAAAGGTTTTTTTTCTTGATATATGTAAGCAACCCGACCTACCTATTTACAACTGCAGTATGAACAACGGCAAATACCTATATAGAGACCTGTACTCCGCGTTGAGCAACCCCAAAATTTCAACAACCGATTCGTTGAGCTCCCAAATTGCCTGAGCTATACGTATATGTTTATAGTTGCACTATATATAACCACAAAGACCTCCAGATGCCTCTACTCAGCGTTGAGCAACGAAAAATTTTTACAGCCGGTTGTTTGAATTGCCGAAAATGTAACCGCCATCTCTGTATGATAAAAATTCAAAATTTGGCAATTAAATATCGACAGCTCTTTAAAAATGCTGGCGATATTGGATATTACTGTAACAAATTAATTATGAAATACTTTCATTATCAAATATATTCGTGCTTTGAATATTTTTGTTGTTCAATATACTTACCTTGTTTAAATATAAACGTGTAAGCTGAAGTGTCGTTTGCTTATGTTCTTCGGTTCTTCGCCTTATGGCGATAGATATATTCGAAATTAAATTTTAAAATATTCTATACGGAGAACAGTAAATCAATGGATATTGAAACAAAGTAATTTTATAGCATGGAAATAAAGAATATATTTTTAATTTAAGAATAGCAAAATCAATGATATAAATAAACACATTAAGAACATATTGTACAAGTACAGCAATCAGAACGTTTGCCAATGCTCGGAGACCACCATGTTCTTCTGTGTCATTGCGTTGTCTCCTATCAGCTTCTTTCAAAGACAGATCGAATAATTCTTCTCATGTATCAGTTATCAACTTTAATATTTTATTAGCATGAAATCAAAAAGGACTCAATACATTGCCTGAGTATATAAGGTATGCATCGGCTGATAAAATTCCTACAGTGGTCGCAGTATAATGAATGGATCATCTACATGTGAAAACAACCGTGCAACTTTATACTTAAAGACAGAAAATATCTAATAATAATTCTATATACATACAAGTATATATGCATAATTCATCTTTGGAACGGTGTATTTCGAAGAAGATAAAGCTATAAGTAATTGCGTGCAAATGCAGCATTGGTGTGTGGTTTAAAAGCTTGCCTTTTAAATATGTGATTCTGGATTAGGACCATCGTGCAAGTGTCTTCAGCCAATAAATAACTTGTGAGTGGAATTTGGTAGACGGAAACTGAAAGAAGCCCGTCGTATATATGTATATATATATTTATGTGTGCGTGTATATGTTTGTGTGTCTATGTTTGCCCTCCCAACATCGCTTGACAACAGATGGTGGTGTGTTTACGTCCCCGTAACTTAGTGGTTCGGCAAAAGAGACCGATAGAATAAGTACTAGGCTTCCAAAGAATAAGTCCTGGGGTTGATTTGCTCGACTAAAGGTGGTGGTCCAGCATGGCCGCAGTCAAATGTCTGAAACAAGTAAAAAAAGAAAAGAGAAAAAGAGAAAGAGATACACACACACATACACACAAACACACACACACATACACACAAACACACACACACATACACACAAACACACACACACATACACACAAACACACACACACATATGTGTGTGTGTGTGTCTGTCTTTGGTTTTATGTCGTATTTGTCCACCACCATCACATTTTGGGTAGAAAACTTCGAAGGCTACCCGTGTGACTCGAACACATATTTCCTATAAAATAAACGTTCTACCATTGGACCAAAGCAACACTTCTATTTTCAGACACAGGACTTGAAATTTCGTGCGAGAGATTACATCGTCTCCAGTGCTCAACTGATACTTATATCACCAACTCCAAAAGGATGAAAGATGTCACATATTATATATATATATATATATATATATATTTCTTTATCTACAGTATATTTATTTCTTTATAATATATATATATATATCTATATATATATTTATATATTGCGGAGAAATGGCTAAACTTTGCCATGTTTATAATTATACCATATGTTACATATATATTATATCATACCCTGAGACTGTGTGAACTTAAGATCCCCGTTGACAGGTCGCTGGTATTTACAGAGTGTTAAACACTTTCAGTAATGCAAATTAGGGACGTCTTCATAGAGTAACTGCTGCATTTGTTGAGTATATAAACAACTAGCAGTATCGCTCGGCGTTGCTCAGGTTTGTAAGGGAAATAACTATAAAGCATTTTTAGAGAGTTATAGCCAAAAAATAGCAAAAAAACGGAAAAAAATGATGGTAAATTTTTTTTAGTTAAAAAAGGTGGAGTTGCGTCCCCTAGACAGTTTGCGGTTTGTGTTTCTGATTCTCGACCCCATGTCGAATTTATCGATTTTTTTCAGAACTGGGGGAACTTTTCAAAATTTTCGCTGCGTTAGTTTTGAATTATGACATTGGGCTATGTGTGTGTCAAGTTTCATCAGAATCGGTTGAAAGCCGTGGTCAGGGTGAGGGTACAAGCAAACAGACACACAGAAACACGCACAGACAAACTGCCGTTTATATATAGAGAGATTTGGCTGCTTGTTTCTCTGAAGACTGTCAGAATCATGTAGACGACTCTGATGAGAACCCAATAAGGTTTGAATATCGATGAAGGCTCCCTATCATTTTTTTTCCAGTCTGCGGAGAAATGGCTAAGATTTGCCTTGTTTATAATTATACCATATGTTACTTATATAAATATACAGTATGTGTGTGTGTGCATGTGTATGAAGAGGTACATATATATATATATATATATATGTACCTCTTCATACACATACAGACACACAGATATACTTATGCAGTCACTCACACATTCTCACACACAACTACATATGTATCCAGACGAACTGGAAACAGATCGTACATTTGTGACGTTCGATTTTTAGAAAAGAAGTTTATAAACTTTATATATTATAAACTTTATGCATATATCAATACATGTTTCAATACATATTTTAATACGTTTTTTCTCATCTTTATAAATGTGTATGTGTGTGTGTGTGAGAGAGAGAGATAGAGAGTGTGTGTGTGTGTGAGACTGTGTGCGAACGCGTCTGTATGCCTGTGTGTTTTTATGTATCTATAGCTATACATATATTTGGAAAGCGTAAAAAGGAGAAAGAAAGAAAGAAAGAAAGAAATAAATAAAGAAAGAAAGAAAGAAAGGGAAAGAGAAAGTGTGAGGGATGTATGATCGAGTGTTCTCTGTGTAACATATGTTTGTACCTTTGTTGAGATAAAAGGCTGTCACTGCAATGAAAGTATCTTTATGCTTAATTTGTAGGTAAAAAATTAGAGATGTCATTTTGATACCTAGTCAGCGAGACATGCGGGTAGCGGTTGTTATTTTTATTAACAATTATATACAACTTAATGTCGAAAATGTATGTAACGATAGGCGCGCCCAGTCCCGCTCTCACCTTCTATGACTTTCAATCTCGTTACATATGTTCTTTCACTATTATTTCTGACAAGCGGATTGTATCTACCATTCTCGAGTTACTCATTCTTGTTGTACTTTACTGATAGCATTATTATTATTATCAGTGTCGTAGTTATTTTTGTTGTTGTTGTTGTTGTTGTTGTTGTTGTTGTTGTTGTTTTAGTTGTTGTGTTGTTCCCAGGTCAGACCTGACCGATCAGAACTAAGATAAAAACATATCCCAACTATAGCCATCCAGCAGTTTTTTCTCTTGATTGTATTTTCGTGTAAAATATTCAACGTGTGCTTTTATTTTTAAAGACAGTATCGTGGGATTTGAGGGGAGAATTAGCTGCTGTTTCAGGTAGATCGAGCAACCAATAACAGATTGAATGTCTGCATAAAAAGAAGCTCTATTATTGACTGAAATAAATTAGAGAGGAAAACATGAATTCTACAATATAAATGAGATCGTTTCTGAATTTCCTTCATCATTATTCTCTACCCTTGAATACATACACATACACACGCATAAATACACACAAACACATGTGTGCATACGCATAAGTATACACATTCGTACGCAAACATTTTTTAAAGATGCAAAAATTGTAAAGAGTATTTTAAAATAATGTAAAAGTTAGTTATAGCTGCACCGAAGACGTTACTAGAATTTATGGAAAAATCTACCTCGATGCAACCACGGCAAAAACATTCAAGAATAGGTAAATTCAACATAGCCACTCTCCTAGAATCAAGGCGGCACAAAACACCATCATACTGTCTCTGCACATATGGTATCCGAAAGAGAAGCACTGACAGCACCATCAAATTCTACTCAATGATGTAAACTGTCGTTCTATGCATAAACAGTTCAAAAAGATGTTCACTACGACTTGCTGAAAAATACAAGGTATATTGGATGTAGTTGCCTATAACTCCTATCATTTTTATCATCCCGTGTTTTTTAATAGTTTCGTTTGAGAGCACATATCAACGTCCATGGCACTTTTCAACGCCTCAGTAAGCGATAGAGAAGAGGAAAGAAATCATCCTCTGATCGGTCACCAGGTTCGAATGTTTTTTAAGGAAGTGGACATCGGAGAATAAGACGGTGGATAATGTTAAATCTGGCGTCGAATTAATCTCCTACCTTTGCCCCCCCACCCCCAAAAAACAAATAGGAAAAACGTACTTCCGACTAGTTTTGCATTTACCGCTCCTTCCCTTCCAATTATCACCCACAAGACTTTGTGTTGCAGTGTTGGAGGTGATTATCACGACTCGGGGCATGGTGCGATCGTTGTTATTTTTAATGATGCTAATTACTCTCTATAGCGTTTTAATGTTTGTTTGTGGTTTACGTTTGATACAAACGTTTTTCCAATTTTCTTGTTTTATTTGTTATTTCCTTGTTTTTATTTGTTATTTCCTTGTTTAGTTCTTTGAAGTCGAGGTTTATTTCTCTTGTGTGATATGATGTGTTGTGTAATTGTATTGAAGCTATCTCTGTTTTTTTTTATGAGATTGGCTATTTATGATGTGTAATTGAAGTTATATTATTTATGTTGTCACGTGGAAACATGCTGCTTTTTCTTTCGATGTATTTATTCTGTAGAAAGTCAATAGGCTGATTGTTGGGAGGTCATTGATTCATATACGTTTGTAGATACTGTGACTTGTGTGTGTATGTGTGTGTGTGTGTGCGTGAGAGAGAGAGAGAGAGAGAGAGAATTATACAACTGTGAAGTAGTATTAAGAATATTTTCTTTGATTTGGTGCGCTTAATCCACATTATTACGTAACGAGCATAAGACCGGTTTCCCCCGTTTGTCTGGCGTATGCATACCCCCTCCACCCCACCGGGATGGGACGTCGGTCCGTCGTAGGATTACTCACTTATACCAGCTGAGCGGATTGGAGCTACGTGAAATGAAATCTTTTGTTCAAAAACACAACGTTTCGCCCGGCCCAGGAATCGAAACTACAATCTTACGATGATGAGTCCAACACCCTAACCACTAGGCTATGCGCCTATTGATTTGGTGTACCAGTCATTTATTCTTGACTTATTATTTTCTCGCAAGAAGCTTATGTTGTTGCTTTTAAATATTTATAATTACGTTCAATTATTCGTTGAACCCTTTTAATGAAGCATAATTTGATTAAGATCACCTACCATTTAATTTCATGAGAGTTTTAATTACTGCATACATAAATAATCTTAAGAATTCAATTTCATGTTGTGTATAGTATTGCCTCAATAGGCTTTTCTGTACGTTTGTCGATTTTTGTAACTTACCCAACTTAAAACTGTTTTATGTGCATCGCCTACTGGCAGGGCCGGATTAAGTGTCGTAGAGGACCTAAGCCCTTGAAAGATTTTGGTGCACCCATATATATGCAATTCAATATATAAACAGTAATAAACCCACGGGCATATGGCGTAGTGGTTAAGAGCGCGAGCTACTAACCCCAAGATTCCGAGTTCGATTCCAGGCAGTGACCTGAATAACAACAACAACAACAACAACATCGAAAAATACCTTATGAATGAGAATCCAGTTTCGAAATTTCCTCAAGACACCTGACGAAAGCTGGAGGGTATATCAGACGAAACGTTGTGTTAACAACAATCAAGATGAGGACAAAGATCCGTCAAATGTAAATTATATAAATAATGTAAATAATGTAAATAATTCCTCATCTCTTAAATACAGAACTGTAGTAATAAAACATGAAATAAATTTTCATTTTTCAAAGTGAAACAAAACTAACAGTAAGATGGAAAATAATGTTTATTTTTGTATACTTCCACTTGATTTTATATTTGAAAAATTTTCTCCTTTTTTTAATTACTCTTTACTCTTTTACTTGTTTCAGTCATTTGACTGTGGCCATGCTGGTGCACCGCCTTTAGTCGAGCAAATCGACCCCATGACTTATTCTTTGTAAGCCTAGTACTTATTCTATCAGGGTCGTTTTGCCGAACCGCTAAGTTACGGGGATGTAAACACACCAGCATCGTTTGTCAAGCGATGTTGGGGGGGGACAAACACAGACACACAAACATACACACACATACATATATATATATATATACGACGGGCTTCTTTCAGTTTCCGTCTACCAAATCCATTCACAAGGTTCTGGTCGGACCGAAGCTATAGTAGAAGACACTTGCCCAAGGTGCTACGTAGTGGGACTGAACCCGGAACCATGAGGTTCGTAAGCAAGCTACTTACCACACTACGCCTTTGCAAATTCTTTAATCAGATCCTCACTATGTCACCATGAACCCTTCGAAATTATATTTTCGATCTTATTCGAGGGAGAGCTGGAAAGTTCCTGTCTTTAAGGGTATCGCGATTAACTGATCCTCCTGTATTTTCTTTTATCCAAAGCAGCCCTCATATATATATATATATATATACTAGCATTATGACCCGGCGTTGCCGGGTCATAGAGCTAGTTTGGTATAAATTTGTTAAATTAAAAATTTGGGGTAATAAAACATACAATGACATATCAAAAAGACGAATTAAAATTCCAGAGAAAAATTCATAGAAGATAAATATACAAATTTACAAAAATACATAAAAGTTCATCTCCGTTTCGGAGATGCGCCAATTAATATGAAACATATCATATATTTAAAATTGACACTTCCCTCGCCAGGATGTTTTTTACACACAACACATAGTACACGGAAACAAATGCACAATTACATACCGGCTACATGCGAAAGACCAGACATTACGTACTCCCCAAAATTCTCATAGATACTGAAGGCTACTTTATAAGCATATAATTCAATCTAGCAGCTATAGTAAATGGTATGCGCACAGCTCCATCTGGACTAATTCACTTCTGCACTCAATTAAATTTTTAATCTTTTAATTTCTCCCATTCATGCAAAGCTACATATTCGAGTTCAGGTCCTTGATGCATTTTATACTAATTGCTATTTTTTCTTTTAATTGTTATATTACGATTTAATTACCATACTTTAGTTTCATTTTAATTACTACTTACTATATTTACTATATTTAATTCAATTGTTATTATTACCTATAAATTTTATTTCTACTTTTATTTTTAAATTACTTATGGAACGTCGAGTGGATCTTATGCGTACAATATATTTTTATATGATGTCTATATATTTATATATTATTATATATTTATAAACGTTGGGCTTTATATCTGTTCTGTAGATATAAATGAATATATGAATATATGTATGTGTTTGATCTTTCTGTGGATTTTGTAGTGCTCTTGTAGTTGCTGCTCGCATCGCCTCCCCTCGGATTAAAAAGTGTATACAGCTCATTTGAGCACTACTATTCCAGCCTGTTATATATTTTGAGCGTTGTTGTCACTAACGATCTCAAGATATAACTTTATATTTTGTAATATATATATACATCCATATACATACAATAGAGAGATGTTTTGTTTCACTTTTAACACGTAATACTGAAATAGTGGAGAAGATATGATATTGCTGTGGGCTCGCCCTAGGAAAGACGTCGAACATTTTTTGGCTCATGAAACTACATGGACCCTAAGTAAGGCATGTGTAAAATTTGAATGAAATTGGTTGTGTAATTTTCAAGTTTTAGGGAATCATAGTGGAGATGATATGATATTGCTGTGGGCTCGCCCTAGGCAAAAAGTAAAAATTTTTTTGCCGATGACACTTCCCGGACCCTAAGTAAAGCATGTGTAACATTTGAATGTAATTGGTTGTGTAGTTCTCAAGCTTTAGGGAAACACACAGACAGACACACATTCTCAGTTTTATATTTATAAAGATATATATATATATTATATATATATATATATATATATATAATATATATATATATATATATATATATATATATATACGAGGGGCGTTGAAAAGTTCCTGGCTTCAAGATATTCCCCTCTCAAATTCACACACTTATTCTAGCGGTCCTTCATTTCGTCTAAGCCCTGTAAAGGAAGTCAGAAGTTTGGGCCTCCAACCAGGCCTTTCGGCACGCCCTAAGCTAATTTCGTTCCTATACTTAAGTGGCAAATCAATTCCCACCTAATAAGGATCCAATAGTTTCTTTCTGTCCGCCTGTCTGTCTATCTCTTTCAGCTAGGCTTTGTATATATTTACTGAATATTCATAATAAGCCATTCTGTGACAAAAGCCTGCATTAGTACCATTCCAACATTCTTTTCTACTCTAGGCATATGGCCCGAAATCTTTGGGGATGGGGCCAGTCGATTTGTACGCAACTGGTACTTAATTTATCGACCCCGAAACGATGAAAGGCAATGATTACCTCGGCGGAATTTGAACTCAGACGAAAGACCGCTAAGCATTTCGTCCGGCGTGCTAAATTCTACCAGCTCGCCGCCTTTGTTCTTTTCTATTCTGGGCACAAAGCCTCACATTTTGGGGAAGGGATTAAGTTGATTACATTGACCCCAGTGCATAAGTGGTACTATTTTAATCGATCCCGAAAGGATGAGAGGCAAAGTCGACCTTGGCGGAATTTGAACTCAGAACGTAAAGACTAACGAAATACCTATTTCTTTACTACTCACAAGGGGCTAAACGCAGAGGGGACAAACAAGGACAGACAAACGGATTAAGTCGATTATATCAACCCTAGTGCGTAACTGGTACTGTTTTAATCGACCCCGAGAGGATGAAAGGCAAAGTCGACCTCGGCGGAATTTGAATTCAGAACGTAACGGCCGACAAAATACCTATTTCTTTACTACCCACAAGGGGCTACGCATTTCGCCCGGCGTGTTAACGTTTCTGCCAGCTCACCGCCTTAATACCATTCCAATATTATCGAACTGAATGTGACCCCAC
>NC_043002.1:76477967-76487967 GCF_006345805.1 Octopus sinensis
CTTTCACTACAACTTTCTCTCACTCTTACTTCCTGTTTCTGTTGTACCTGTATTTCAAAGGGCCGGCCTTGTCACTCTCTGTGTCACGCTGAATATCCTCGAGAACTACGTTCAGGGTACACGTGTCTGTGGAGTGCTCAGCCACTTACACGTTAATTTCACGAGCAGGCATTTTTCTGTGGCTCTGACGAGCCAGTCAATCTGCCTCTCAGTAATGGTTAGTTCTCATTACTCTGTAAGGAGCATAGAGTCGGTTTCCCAGTTTCTCTGGCATATACAGAGTGTCCCAAATGTCACTGATGGGTTTCAGTTTTTAATAACTTCCTTAACTTCACAAATAAATGCATGAAATTTTGATACAATATAAAAGACAATGGAAATTAATATGCATTAGTCAAATTTTGCATCACCACTACTTCACATATGAAAAATGACATCGCTTAAATGGCAGCCATTTTCGGCTTCCTATACCTGTGCTCCTTCCAAAACTTGCACCATAATACCCTCAAGATTTTCAGACTCCACTTCTCTGATTTCCCTATTGATGTTCTCCTTCAGTTGCACCAGGGTCTCCCGTTTGTTGACGTAAACCCTCTCTTTCAGGTAACCCCACAAAAAAAAAAAAAAAAAAAAATCGAGTCTAGCCAAGACTAGGGAACGTGAAGGCCAGTTGATATTGCCGTAGCGGGAGATTGTTCTCTACCCAAAGCACTGCCGTAGCAACTACATTGTTTCTCTTCCGGTATGAACAGTTGCCCCATCTTGCTGGAACCACGTGTGAGGTCTACTTTAAACGGCCGGGAGCAAAAAGGTCTCAATCATGGATACCTGAAAGAGAGGGTATCCATGAGTGGTATTGGTGGTGGTGGTGGTGGTGGTGGTGGTGGTGGTGATGGTGGTAATAGTGGAGGTGTTGGTAGTGATAATGTCTGAGTGTGTCTATGTGAGTCTTTCTTTGGGCTTGTAATTGCTCCCTAACCCAAAGCTTGGCAACCGGTGTTGGTTTGATTACGTTAAAAAATACAGGAGTCGATTTGTTCGACCTTCGAAGCGGTGCCCTAGCATGGCAGTAGTCTAGTAACCGAAACAAGCGAGTTTTAAAGGGTAAAAAAAAAAGTCCTAACTAAATACTACAAGCATTTTGTCCGATGACCTAATAACTCTGCTAAATCTATTGTTCTTGTTTCAACAAATACTTATTACCATTATTAATGGAACTATTCTTTTATTATTGTTATATTTCGGGACGGTCACTTTTTTGTTGCAAAAATATACACACGCACTATATATTCGTTCTTCACTTCAGCTTTATCAATGTTCCTAAATTTTTCATCACACATCCTCTGACCCTTCAGAGACTCCTCCATCCCACGTGTCTCCTCCTCGCCCTGAAGCTACTACTACTACTACTACTACTACTACTACTACTACTACTACTACTACTACTACTACTGCTGCTGCTGCTGCTGCTGCTACTACTTCTACTACTACTACTACTACTACTACTACTACTACTACTATACAACTTCTACTATTTCTACCACCACCACCACCACACCACCACCGCCGCCGCGTTTACAAAGACGACGGCAACGATCATGACCACCACCACCACAACCACCACCACCACCGCCACCACGGCTCCCTCCACTACCATCGTTGCCATTACTAGCATCACTGCTAGCAATACTAGTTTTGTCTCACATAATTTATCACTACCAACATTATCATTAACAGTTATATAGATGCCATATAATTGCTATTTTCCCTCCTATCATCTTAAGCCACCACCACCACCACCACCACCGCTACCACTTCGATCATCAACACAACCGCCGTCATCTTCACTATCACTACCACCATTACCACCACTACTACTATCATAATCACTACCAATTCCTTCACTATTACCACCATCACTAACACCACCACCACCAACACCACCACCACCACCACCACCATTACCACCACTGCCAACACCACCACCACCACCATTCCCACCTCCAACAATAACTGTCCGCCCCCGCAACCGCGATTACCACCACTACTACCACCACCACCACCACTACTACTACTACTACTACTACTACTACTACTACTTCGAACACCATTACGCCCCACCACCACCACCACCACCACCACCACCACACAGCCACTTTCACCATCACATCCCTCGTCACCGACTTCACACTCCCCACTACATCACCACTACCACCACTACCACCACCAACACCAACACCACCATCACCACCACCACCACCACCACCACCACCACCACCACCACCACCACCACCACCACCACCGCCGCCACCACCAGCCAGTATGTGTAAGTGAAAACAGGAATGTTCCTTGCCTGTTTTCTTACTGAAGTGTATGATTGCACTGAAGCATACAGCGGGCAACAGCTGTGGCTGTTATGGTAGATTATGGGTGCTATAGCAATGGCGGCGGTGGTGGCGAAGGTGGCAGTGGGTGTTTGAGGGGGCGTGGGGGGAGTTAACGGTGGGTTGTTGTGGTGTGGCGGTGGGTGGTGGTGGTGGTGGTGGTGGTAGGTGAGGGTGAGTTGAAGCACGATGTGTGACGGGTGGGCTGCTCTGGTATTGGTTTGGTGGGTGGTGCAGGCAGTGGACCGTGAAGACTGAAGAGCGACTCGGCTTCTTTGTGTCTCTCCCTCCGAGCTGAAAGGAGTATAAACAAATACCACAATAAAATACAACAACAACAGCAACTACTACTACTACTATAAGACCTAATAGTAACAATAACTGTAAAATTAGCAATAGCAACAAGCAATAAACACATAGTAAGGGAACAAACAAAATAAATGAAAAATACATAAATAAGTAAATAAATTGAATGACTGAGTGAATGAATGAGAATGACACCAGCATCACCACGACGCCACCAGCACTAGCACCACATAAGCATCACCACCACGCCACCATCACGTCGCTACCACTAGTACCTATTTCTTTATTACCCACAAGGGGCTAAACACAGAGGGGACAAACAAGGACAGACATAGGTATTAAGTCGATTACATCGACCCCAGTGCGTAACTGGTACTTAATTTATCGACCCCGAAAGGATGAAAGGCAAAGTCGACCTCGGCGGAATTTGAACTCACAACGTAACGCAGACGAAATACCGCTAAGCATTTCGCCCGGCGTGCTAACGGCCAGCTACCACCGCGCTACCAGCAGCAGCAGCAGCATTACTACCACTCCATCAGCACAACTACCACACGACCAGTACCACCACCACCACCACTAGCACTACGCCATCAGCACTACCACCACACCACCAGTATCACCACTACGCCACTATCACGCCACCACCACCACTAGCACCACGCAATCAGCAGCACCACCTCCACCAAGCCACCAGCACCACCACCACGTCACCATTACGTCACCATCACCGGCACCACGCCGCCAGCACCACCACCACGTCACCATCACGCCACCAACACCACCATCACATCACCATCACGCTACTAGCACCACCACCACGCCACCAACATCACCACCACGCCACCATCAGGCCACCAGCACTACCACCACGCCACCAGCATCACCATCACGCCACCACCAGCACCAACAACAACCACAACTACTACAATAAAAGTTTCAAAATTTGGCACGAGTTCAGCAACTTTTTAAGCGAAGAGATTGGTCGATCACATGGAACCCTGTACTTGACTGGTACTGCATTTTATCGAGCAACCCCTCAAGAGCAGGAAAGGCAAATTCGACCTCAGCGAAATTTGACTGCTGCAATAAATAACTCTTTCTGCTTTAGGCACAAGGTCTGAAATTTTGTGAGATGGGGGTTAAGTCGATTACATGCCCCCACCCCAGGGCTTAACTGGTATTTATTTTATCGACCCCGAAAAGGATGAAAGACAGAGTCGACCAGGGCAGAATTTGAACTCAGAACATAAGGACGAACCTTCCAGCGTGCTAACGATTCTCCCAGCTCGCCGCCTTGACGGCTACAAAAAATGACAACAAAAAGAAAAAGAGCACTCATAGAGCGCAAACCTCCGCCAAAGCAACACCAACATCCTCTCAACGATTAGCCAGAGATGATTTTTAGAATGAGAATATCTGAAATAATCTCGACAGCTCTCACAAACAAGAATACTAAAAATGAACCTGACCGTTCTCAAAAATTAAATAAAATAAAAACAGCAAAAATAATCCGGAATCCTTGTCCGGTACCGGATCGATCCCAAAATCTGATCAGTTCATGCCAGTCACGAAACCAAACAGCCCTGAAAGTTTCATCGTGGCTGTGTGGTAAGTAGCTTGCTTACCAGCCACATAGTTCTGGGTTCAGTCACATTGCGTAGCACCATGGGCAAGTGTCTTCTACTATAGCCTCTGGTCGATCAAAGCCTTGAGAGTGGATTTGGTAGACGGAAACTGAAAAGAAGCCCATCGTATATATATATATATTATATATAATATATATATTATATATATATATATATATATATATATATATAAAATGAGGTAGGGGTTGTAAATTCAACCCTCCATGGGATAACATATATCCAATATACTGCTAGAGAGGTACCCAACAAGACTAATACATAAATGTTAAAAATTGCGGTGCAATTAATTCATCTACTGTATTATGTGGGCAAGGGTAAAATTATTACCGTAAATTAATAATACAAAATGGAGAAACATACCTAAATCAATCATCAACCATCAGATAATACTCAATCAATACTTTATTAAACCATTACATAACAGCAATGACATTATACATAATATATTGCAAATATAACTAGACATGGAAATAGAAATAGAAAATACAATTACATCATATCTGACAGCTGTTTCGGCCGTGAAGACAGGTATGTCTCATTTAACCTATTAGCCATATAAAGCAGGTATAAATGAGACATTAACAAGGGTGTCTCACGGCCTCTTCAGAGAATTTAATATAAGTATGAAAAAAATTTACATATAAATATAAAAATATAAAATATAACAATGTGTGCATAGACACTCATAATTCTACACATATATATATACACACATTAATACAAAACAAACAAAATATATCAGTATACAATAACAAACACAGTTATTTTCCATATTGGACTCATAGTTCCATAACCAACATCAAGGAAATACATGTACACTCACATTTAAATTTAAAGCAGACATATATATATAAAACAGTCCAGTTCATTAAAATGTATAACCATACAAAAAGTCAATAAAATTAATATTAACATTAATAATAATAATAATAATATAATAATAATAATAATAATAATAATAATAACCATGATTGTACCATGTAAAGCAAGCGGACATCCACATATATACTCAATGAGTCGAATCCATCCATCCGCTTGATATTGATTTTCCTAGGTAGATTCAATTGGCTTATAGTTTTAAATTTGAATCACAATGGAAATTTTACGGTTAGTTAGCCAAGAAACGCACATACGCACACGCACATCCACAGATCCTGCGCACATACATACATAATTATATGTATACACATACACATACACCCACACACATACACACATACATAGCCACATACACAGCCAAATCATAAATAAATAAATAAATAATATAAGAGGTATAATCGTAACTATACACATGGAAAAACAGAGGAACCCAACCGATTGCACATACATGCCCCCCCCCGTAAAACGACACCAAGGCCGCGGTATTAACTAAGAAGATCCACTCACATATTTCCATAAAACATTAAATGCAAAGATACATATAATTATATCAAGATAGAGAATGTAATTTTTCATAAGGTACATAATTCATATGACACCGTATTTTTCGTAACCATAGTGTTTTATAACTAAAAGTCTGCTAACTTAACCGCTATATGCTATATTCAAACATACGCTAAATTATAAAGTATATATTAAACATTTCCGTTTGACTATCAAAAGACATAGAAATATATATATAATGGATATGTATGTATATATCTACATATAAATAAATAAATAAATGAATAAATAAATAGATAAATACCATAGAAAACAAATTAAGATAAATACAAAGGTACACCTAATATATAGTAATGCTAATATGTATATATCCACATATGCATAAAAGAATAGATAGATAGATAAATAACATAAAATAAAATGAAGATATACATTGAAAAAAGTACATATATAAACTTAGTATCCAGGCTACTATTATGTAAACATTTACCTATAGATAATGAATAAATAAATAGATAAATAACATAATGTACAAATCAAGATGAGTACAAATATAGACTAAATATATAAGACTGCTAATATGTATAAAGCCAAATGTAAGTAAATGAATAGGTTTATTAATAACTAACATACGATACAAATTTAGATGAGTACAAAGATACACTAAATATACAATATATAAGCCTGCCAAATAAAAACCTGCAAAAACCCATATACTCATCCAAAACAAACAAAATCCAATATAGACTCACATTTATTACATATTAGTATTACAGTATCTAAAACCAGGTATCTAACTATGATACTCATACACACTCTGCAATTTTGGAAATCTCCAAGAATATCATATTACTGTGTATATACCAAAATGTATATATTCTTTCTTGCCGCAGTGTATTTCCCTTATAAACCAGGACAAAAAACCAAAAACAAAAAACAATTAATACAGAACATATATATTTATATACATGTGTAGCTACAAAATTATAAAATTATAAATTTATAAGTTGCTTGTTTTAAAATTGTAGAAGACTACTAGTATAATTAGATACAGAGGAGAGTTAAAATATTACTATTAGAAAAGCTAAGTTCTATTAAATCTAGAGAAAGTGTACGGTAGTTTATGAATGCAAAAAAAATTTTTTCATTATATTATTAATAATAGGCCTACCAGCTTTGATAATGAAAAAAATTTCATTAATACATAGAGAGCATTTTTTATTTTTTCCATTATATACAGGTGCGGAAGTTAGTATTTTCCAATTTAATTTAAAATCTAAGTTCTTACTTTTGAGTTCCCAAATATACGCACTTAACCCCGTAGAGTACATCCTATTTTTATTTCTAAAAGTATATCTATGATAATTAAGTCTCTGTTTCAAGCTATTCATAGTTGCTCCGATGTATACCCTACTACTAAATTGTGTATCCACAGTGTATTGATAAACTACCTCTTTCTTGAGGCATTGATTACCAAACACACATTTATTTCTGTTTCTGAAATTACAGTTATCAACAGGTTGGGGTATATATATATATATATATATATATATATATATATGTGTGTGTGTGTGTGGTGTGTGTGTGTGTGTGTGTGTGTGTGTGTGTGTGTGTATGTTTGTGTGTCTGTGTTTGTTCCCCACACCATCGCTTGAAACCGATGCTGATGTGTTTATTCCCCCGTAACTTGACGGTTCGGCAAAAGAGACCGGTAGAATAGGTACTAGGTTCACAAGGAAACTGAAAGAAGTCCGTCGTATATGTATATGTGTGTACACACACACATGTATGTATGTACGAACAGATACACACATATATATATATATATATGCGTGTCTTTGTGTCTGTGTTTGTCTCCCCGCTATCACCGTTTGACAACCGGTGCAGGTGTGTTTACGTTCCCGTAACTTAGCGGTCAGGCCAAAAGAGATCCACTATAAACAGTACCAGGCTTTAAAAAGATAAGTCCTGCAGTCGATTTGTTCTACTAAACCCCTTGAAGGCTTTGCTCCAGCGTGGCCGCAATGAAATGACTGAAACAAGTATAAGAATATATATATATATATATATATAATATATATATATATGTATATATATATATATATATATATATATGTTTACATATATAAAATATTTTTTAGAATGAGATAGAAAACCAAGGCTGTGAAGATTTTAGAACATTTGTAAATAGGTCTTACAGCTCTTTCCGGGATATTTTTTATATCCCTTCATCGGAAACGGTGTGAGAAAATGGTTAAGCAATAGTTGATTTAGATAAGATATAAAATAGTGAGTGAAGTGGACGAATGAAAATAGATACGAGATATGCAGAGATATTGCATTTGTAGATCCATTATTTAGGCAGAATTGTATACATATAAGATTCCAATACCTTGTGACTAAATTCCAATAGTATTAAAAATTGGTCATTCCAAGTATAAAGTTTGTACACCGTGCTATTGAATCGAGGGTTTATTTAAAGTGACCTAAAGGTAGGGAATCTATTTGTAAGGTCAAATCGAAAACAGGAAGAGAGAAATAAAGAAAAAAAAAAAGATAAAAGAAAAAAAAAAGGAAAAGCAAGGAGAGAGGTAATAAAGAGATGAAGAGAAGGAAATTGTACCAGATAGTGGTCAGTCAAGATAGATAGTAGGAATGGGGTGAGAGAGAGAGAGAGAGAGAGAGAGAGAGAGAGAGAGAGAGAGGGTATAATAAGAAAAGGCGTGTCAGGTATGTAGTGATAGAGCCTAAGTGATAGGGCAGGGCATAGAGATGGGGTAGGGGCAGTAATAAGGTGGAATGAAGAATTTGAGAATATAGATTAGGTTGGTCAGTGCTTAGTAGTAGAAGAAAATATATATGTGAAGATGTATACAGATGCATATATTAAACATGTATATATATATATATATATATATATATATATATATATATATACCGGAGTAAACACATAAATGTGAAACAAGGTGGAAAAAAGAGTACTCAAATACCAGTGGTAGAGTAATATGCTTTATTTAAAGCAGCAGAAAATTCAACAGTTTTTGCTAGAATGGAACCGATTTGTCAATTATATATATATATACAGATATTTACACATATCAACATCTACACATACAACTCCTACTCATACGAATATGTACATAAGTATACCTATATATACGTTTATCTGTATGTATTATCGCCCCTACACACACATATGCGTGTGTTGCTGTGTGTGTGACTATGCGCATGCCTGTGTGCATATTAGTTTCAAATCAAATTTTGGCACAAATCCAGCAATTTTGCGAGAGGGTTAGCTGGTTCTTATAATATCGATTTCAAAAAGATGAAAAGCAAAGTCGACTTTGGCAAAATTTGAACTCAAAACGTAAAGATGGACGAAATACTGCAAAGCATCTTGCTAACAATTCTGCCAGCTCACTGCGCTATCTGTGTATATATCAAGCCGCCTTATGTGTTTCTATATTAAACCGCCCTGGGTGTGTATATATTAAACCGCCTTACGTGTGCATATATTAAACCGCCTTATACGTGTTTATATTAAACCACCTTATGTGTGTATATATTAAACCACCTTGTATGTGTATATATTAAACCGCCTTATGTGCGTATATATTAAACTGCCTTATGTGCGTATTTATTAAACCGCCTTATGTGTGTATATATTAAACCACTTTATGTGTGTATATATTAAGCCACTTTATGTGTGTATGTAGTTAACCGCCTAATATGTGTATATATTAAACCGCCTTATGTGTGTATATATTAAACCACCTTATGTCTGTATGTATTAAACCACTTTACGTGTGTATGTAGTAAACCGCCTTATATGTGTATACATCAAACCGCCTTATATGTGTATACATCAAACCGCCTTATGTCTGTGTATATTAAAACGGCTTTATGTGTGTATATATATATATTAAACCTCCTTATGTGTGTATATATTAAACCACTTTATGTGTGTATGTAGTAAACCGCATCTCCCATCAAGTAAATGAATACATTTATCAAGGCAGATTAAAGTATATTTAATGACAATTAATAAAAACGCCTGTGAATATTTTATGATACATTCTCATTGAAACACTTTAAATAAAGCATTTAGTTTTATAGAAAACCTCAAACGTATCCTCTTGTTTCAGTACATGTACTTTTACGCTGATCACACCATAGAAATTTTAGTGCACTATTTCAAGCTGAAATTCATTAATCCTGTCATTACTATATTTCTAATTAAATATGTTGCCTTTTTTTTTATTTTAAAATTTTCAATTT
>NC_043002.1:76492967-76527967 GCF_006345805.1 Octopus sinensis
GGGCGATGTGTGCATTTGTGAGCGAAGCACCTAAGCTTTACGCGGCCTCGGCAGAAGGTAATGGCGAACTTCTGTTGACTTTTTCGCCATAACTTTCACTCACTCTTTTATACAGCATCTTGCAGCTTACCTGCGGCGGACGGCGTTCCGTCCAGGTGGGGAACCTATATGACAAGGAAACCGGGAAACGGGCCCTTATGAGCCAGGCATCGTTCGAGAAGGAGATAGATCATTAGCCACTACACAGATTTTTTCTTTCCTTGGTTCTCTCCTTGTTTCTGTGTCCCTTTGTGTAGAAGAGCGTAGGCTCGAAACGTAAAAGACTTTCTATTCCTGAGCGTTATACTAATACATCTGCTTGTTTTGCACACCACCTGTCTTAGTCTTTTGTTTTTTTCGTAAACTCTCCCTATATATATATATATATATATATATATATATATAAATAAAAACTGATAAAATTCGTTGATACTCTTGAGTCTGAAGAGAGCCAACGTGTTTGATTCAAACTGTTTTGATCCATACATGTAACTCCCCCAAAAAAACTGGTTGAGTGCTCTTCTTTTTTGTCCATTCACTCGTGTATACACCCACCCACACACCCACAGCAACCCCTCCCCCACCACATTGAAGATATACTTGAAGCCTTGAGAACAATTTCGAACTCTGATGTTATATATTTTGACTTCAGTATAGCGTTCGACAGGGTTGGCCATATCTTAATCTCAAAATTGGCAAATGTTGGAATCTGTGGAAAACTTCTACACTAGATTAAGTATTTCCAGGCGAATAGAACACAACATGTTGTGGTCGATGGAGTCCACTCAATCCCAGCAAAAATCACCAGTAGTGTCCCTTAGGGGACTATCTTGGGCCCGATCCTCTTTATAATCTACATAATCGACCTTTCCAGCATCGTAAATCACTGCAAAGTGAAAATGTTTGCTGATGACACTAAGCTCCAGGAAATCATCAATGAAGAAGACCGAACTCAACTCCAGTCGGATCTATATGCTGTGAGTCAATGGGCATACAAAAACAAAATGCAACTAAACGAAGGAAAATTTGAGTTGATGTATTTTGGAAGAAAGACTACACTAAAACAGTCATACCCCATCAGGGGAACCGCTCACAGCATCTAACAATATCAGAGATCTAGGTGTAATAGTTGATAACAATCTCACTTGGAGTGTCCACATCAACAATAAGGTTGATATAGCTCGTAGAATGAGCTCCTGGATCTTATGAGCCTTCAGGTCCAGAGAACAAGATGTCATCATTCCACTTTTCTCCTTCTTTGTACTGCCACACCTCGATTACTGCCGCCCCTTGTGGTTTCCCCATAAAACTCAAAAACATCTCCAAGATTGAATTACCCCAGAGAGCACTCACTAAACGAATTGAAGGCATCGCTGATCACGATTATTGGGACCACCTTAAAGCCTTGAAACTCTACTCTCTCCAGCGCCGCCGTGAGCGGTACATCATTTGAACAATGTGGAGGATATATCACCAGCATTGCCCAAACGACCTGAACATTAGTTTCAAAGTTCATCCAAGACTGGGACTACGGGTCATACGTCTCCTGCCCAATTCAGGATCGCAACATATAGGTACACTGCGACAGAATTTCTTTTCCTCAACAGGCCCTGCTCTGTTTAACATTGTCCCAAAGCTGATCAAAGAGGAAAATGATCCCATCACCTTTAAACGGAGTCTGGACGAATTTCTTCTAGGAATATCAGATAAGACACCTGGATACAACTCAGTCAACAAGAACTAACTACTTGAATTGACCATAATACCACAAAAGTTGACTTAAAAAGGATTTAGATAATCCTATCAGGTGGTGCTATTAATTTAGACATGGCTTGGACCAGTCTCTGGTCGAAACATATCTAAGTTTACACACACACACACACATATACACAGACACATATGTATATGTGTGTCTGTGTGCATATATATATACACATATGATTGTGTGTGTGTGTGTTTGTGTTTGTGTTTGTCCCTCACTACTGCTTGACCACCAATGTCGGTGTGTTTACGTCCCCATAACTTAGCGCCTCGGCATAAATAAGCGATAGCATAAGTACCTGGCCTAATAGATTAGGTTCGAGTCCTTCCACTAAAAATTCTTCAAGGCGGTGCCCCAGCAGGGCTGCAGTCTAACGACTGAAACAAGGTAAAGATAAAAAAATAAAAGAATATTTATTTTCTCTCTACTTTTCTTTTAAGAGAACTTTAAAGTGGACAACATTTGGATGAATGCATGGATTATGTCCCTTTAAATGCTTAGTTCAAATAATGCTGGAGTGGGTTTTGTTTGTACAAAGGAAGAATTCAATCTATGTTCTTTATAAATGTTTAGTTCTTGTGAGAAATGTGTTTCTGTGTCTCCTACTCAACAAGTTTATCAATTTCAAAATTTTCAAATTAAGTAATGCTTCTATTAGGTGCCTTTTTTGTTTCCTGAATCCTGAGGAACAGTGTCGGTCGTAAGAATGCGATATTAGCTATCTTTGGGACGAGAGAAATCAACAAGAGAAATCTTCGGTGATATTGAGACCCAGCAATTGGAGGGATCTTAGTGGATTCTAGCTGAGTGACACCATGTTTAAAGGGGTGTGTAGTAAGATATTTTCTAGACATGAATAGCGTTTCTCTTTTCAAAACGCGCAGGTGTGCCACGCGGTATGTCACTTTGACTCTGCTCGAAAAGTACGTGAAGGGTACATATGTCTATAGAATACTCAGAGAGTTACACGTGAATTCAGGAGTAGGTAGCTCCGTTGAGCGAATAACTCAATACTCACCGTCGAACGACGGAGATCCAACACCACCAGTGATCTATCTATCTATCTATCTATCTATCTATCTATCTATCTATCTATCTATCTATCTATCTATCTATCTGTCTGTCTGCCTGCCTGTCTGTCTGTCTGCCTGTCTGCCTGCCTGCCTGCCTGTCTGTCTGTCTGTCTGTCTGCCTGCCTATCCAACACCACCCTATGATCTATCTATCTATCTATCTAGCTGTCTATCTATCTATCTATCTATCTATCTATCTATCTATCTATCTATCTATCTATCTATCTATCTATCTATCTATCTATCTATCTATCTATCTTTGGAATTCGGACGACTTGGTAATGATACCAGTCTACTTAAACAAAAGGGTCACGAAAGTCCAAATAAAAAACATACCATTTGATGTCGAAACACAATGGTTGGTCTCTGCCATCTGCTTTGAAATGTCAGAGACAATGTCAGAGACAAACATCCTGGAAATCGCGGTTCTAGGAGAGAAAGACTATGTGGGCAAATCAATCGAATTCCTGCTTCAATTGGATGAAGCAGCAAGAGAGAAGATACCCACCGCTATAGAACTGCCAGGAGGCTACAAACTCTATATAGTGGTAGAGGGCAGGCGACCACGCTGCTATTTGTGTGGAAGCGAAACACACTTGAAAAAGACGTGCCCAACCACTGCACACAAGAGCAACAACAACAACCACTACCACAACCAAAGCACTCCGGAAAAAAGCTCTACTACCCACACCACCATCAACACAGAAGACAAGAGAAGCACACCAAGCTAATCCGTCATCAACCAAAAACCACTCGACACCTGAAAAATACCAACACCACCATCAACAGCAAAACCCAAAGGAACAGAAAAACAAAGAAAACACACACAAACTGATCCCCCATCCCTTATACCGCACTCAACACACACAAACACTCAACAACCAACAACAACGAAAACAACAACACAACCACTTACACAGACATACATAGAAGCCCACAACATACCCCTACCCCTTCTGATTCCTCAGAAATTTCGTCGGAAGACGAAAGCAGTGAGGAATGGCAAATAGCTACAAAAAGAAGGAAAATAAAGAGCAGAAACACAACCAAACCAAATGCAAACACGAACAAAGCAGGGGGAAATACATCTCCCGAAGACATTTCAAAACCCAACGCAAACAACAGCCACACCAACACCACAAAAACATATACAGCAAACATGCTCACCGCCATAGACACCAAAAACACAAATTTGATGGAATACATCCAATCAAAACAAACATAACAGAAGATGACATAAAAACAAACAATCACCCATACACAACACCACCAGACCACATCAAAATATTACACATCTCCAAAAGTCTGCACCACACACTCAAAGGCATTTTCCCCAGTGCGGTTGGTAAATGCCAAAAATATCTCACAAGAAACTGTACTGGGATCTTCTCGAGGACAAACCACGGAGGAGAAAGCAAAAACTTTCGAGCAGTAAGTAACCCTCTGTATTCTAATTCATTAGAACTATGATCAAGATTGGTTGTGTAAATGCGCGTGGCTTGGGGTCCCCTTGGAAACAAGGGTACCTCTTAAATGACATAAAGTCACATAAGTTAGAAATCATAGCCATAAGCGAGACCAGACTCCACAATCCGCGGGCCCTAAAGACCATGTTTGGCGGACAGTTCAACATTTATTTTTCCCCCTGTCTGCCGAGAATGGGCGGTAGTGGCACCGCGGTACTTTTTCACAAGAGTCTGGATCTCAATGTAAGGACAATATTCGTAGACCCGGAGGGTAGACTGGTCGTCCTGGATGTCGACGGCAGCAATGGGTGCGCTTTTCGACTCGTATCAGTTTACGCACCGCCCTAACAGGTCGGGCGGATTTCTTTCAACGTCTAGAAGTTTTCTTGGGAACGTCTCGTCCTTTACTCTTAGTGGGGGATTGGAATGCTACCTTGGACACGCATGTAGACTACGTGGGTAGAGATAGGAATAGACGGGGATGCAAATGCCTCAGAGACCTGCTCAGACGCTTTCAACTGTCTGACAGGTTCCGACTAGACCACCCGAATGCGCCAACGTGGACATGGAGCAACCGCATCGGGTCGTCGAGATCGTATCTAGATAGGATACTGTGTAGGACAGTAGATAGAGATAGCATAGGATGTCCACAATTCCACATAGTCAGCTACACGGATCACAAACTTGTGACATGTACGCTAGACTTAGGTAAGACACTTAGGCAGGGTCCCGGATACTGGAAACTAAACGCGTCTTTCCCATCGAGACAAGTTTTCAGAGACCGGATTAGCACACTAGTAAAGAGGGCTTTGACGGGAGCCATCATCAACAACAAATGGTGGTTTGCCCTCAAGAGAGCAGTAAAAGCAGAAGCGATTAGGTACAGCAAAGCACTAGCCATAGATAGAAATAGAGTAGAGGGTGAGCTAGTTAAGAAGCTAGAAGAGGCAATTAGAAGCGGCATCGCATCCGACGTTTTGGCGGCGAGGTTGGCCCTCGACCAACACTTCAACGCCAAACACGAAGGATGTGCTGTCAGAGCTAGGATGCGTGCTCTAAGGAACGAAGGTGTTGGAGCCGCGAGAGAGGCCCGGGTGGCAGAGGCGCAACAGGGCAACAAAGCCACCATTCGGTCACTGGTAGATGAACAGGGGCGCGAATTGCTCGAGCCAAGTAAAATGTGTGAGGCCTTTCAGCAGCATTTTGCCCGACTGTTCGGAACGAGTGGAGGGCAAGAACGTAGGGTGGACTTCAGTGCCTACCTACATAGCCTACCACGACTCTCGACAAGAAAGGCAGGGTGCTGCGAAGGTGCCATCACGGCGGCGGAAGTGCGGGAAGCGATGGCAGAATGCTCGAGGGACAAATCACCGGGTTTGGATGGTCTACCCTACGAGCTTTACAATTGTTTGGAGATCTCTTGGCGGCGGTGTACTGCAACTGGCAGCAAAACGGGAGCATTCCTGGTTTTGTGAGCCGAGGAGCCGTAACACTGCTGAAGAAAGATCTAAACAAGGGAAATGTAATAGATAACTTTAGGCCCATCACTCTGCTTAATGCAGACTTGAAAATTTTGGCCAAGGTGCTAGCCAAGAGGTTGGCGCTTGTCATCGAGAAACTGGTCGACAAGGCGCAAACATGCGCCGTGCCAGGCCGGACCATCCATGACAACCTCCATCTGATGCGCTACATCATAGACAGGGTAGTTAACGAACCTGGCATGGGTGGGGCCCTGATCAACTTGGATCAATCGAAAGCCTTTGATAGGGTAGACCATCGATACTTGGAGGCAGTCCTGAGAGCGGCTGGTTTCGGTCCCGTCTTCCGCGGCTGGATAGCTGCCTTGTACAGAGGCATCCGTTCGGTAATTCGCGTAAATGGACATCTATCGAGACCTTTCGACATTGCACGTTCGGTCCGTCAGGGATGCCCCCTCTCGGCGCTTCTATACGTATTGACTCTTGAGCCACTACTGCGGAAGCTGGCGACTCTAAGGGGCATCCCGCGAGAATTGGGATGCGGGACGAGCGTGTCTGCATACGCGGACGACGTCACCGTCATAGTGTCTAGCCACGAGCACATCGAGCTGGTCGGCGAGACACTGAAAAACTACGAAGCGGTGACAGGAGCGAAAATCAACCGGGAAAAGTCAGTGGGCTTGCGACTAGGCACCTGGAGAAGCAAGCCCATGCCGTCCACCAGCGCCTCCGTCGTGGGACGCTGGACCGACGGCCCGGTTGAGTTGCTCGGGGTCTGGTTTGGTCCGGACCTCCAAGTGGAGAAGAACTGGAACGAGATAACGAGTAGGGTGGTCACTCTCGCCCGGCAATGGGCCGAGAGGAAACTGTCCCTAAAAGGTCGAGCGAGGTGGCGAACACGTACATCGCGTCCGTCATCTACTACCGCCTGACCGTCGTACCTGTCCCGACCCTACCATCACCAAACTACAACGCATCCTCTTTCGCTTCTTGTGGAAAGGATGCGTCCCGATGGTCAGGCGATCCATTTGCTGTCAACACCCGTTAAAAGGAGGGCTGGGCATGCCGTGGTTGATGATGCGCAGACACGCGCTGAGACTGCGACATCTCTGGCTCTATGTAGACGACGGTGAACAGGTGTGGTCGCCGTTTGTGAGGCACGCTTTCCCGCAGCTCGTCTCCATGACCGAACTGCAGTCGTGGATCAAAAAGAGGCCGAGGAAGGGCGAATGGCACCGCGAGTGTCGCGTTGCTCTCAAGCAACTCTGCCGTCCTGGGTCGACCTTAAGTGACTTCAACACAACCAAAGCATTCTATAGGGGTTTAGTGGAGGGGAGGTACGACGACGAGCTCGGGGCGAACCTGGACGTCGACGAGGAGTACCTGACCCGCCTGTTCGGGACGACTTTCGGGCCAGGGCCCATGGACAACTTCCAGAGATCCCTGGCCTGGCAGTGCTACCGAGAAGCGCTACCCGTTCGGGATAAGCTCTACAGACACGGCTCGAGAAACACGGGGCCGACCTGCCCGAGATGCGGTCAGAGCGACGAAACCGTTCTGCACGCACTCGTTCAGTGTCCAACAATTTCCGACCTGTGGGCTTATGTCGAACAACTGCTGTCACGTGTGGGACGAGTCGGTTTATCAGCTGAGTCTATCGTCAATATTGTCACGCCTCCTTCCTTCAAACGGGAAGGAAGAGCTATTTTCATCATCCTTGTGGCTATGGCGAAAGAATGTATCTGGTGGACGCGTCTGAAAGGATTGGAGACAAACACTTTCCTCTCTGGTCAATCTCTCATCAACTTCTTCAAGTACCACTTGAAAAGGAAAGTGAGAGTAGAGAGGCAAGTTTTGTCTAGCGAATGTTTTAAAAAAAGATGGGTGAATGTAGCAAGAATGGCACGTATGAATGACGAAGCCACCTTGAGCATAGTCCTATGAACCCAGAAATCGAAAACAGAGAGTTGCTTATTTGCAAAAAAAAAAAAAAAAAAGAAATATAAAATGTGACTTCATTGACCGAGGTTACCGTGGTCTTTTCCGTAGGCTTTTCTTTCCACGGGTAAACCTCACCTGTCCTCCCCTTTACACTTCATATTGACATTTCTGTGATAACGATCCCTATTGATCAATTTTTTTTTTCCTCTCCCCCCCCCCTTTTTTTGCCTCTTGTTTCTCTCTCCTCTTTCTCTCCTTTTACGATCCTTTTGATCGAATCTCCCTTTCCTTTTTTTTTTTTTTTTTTTTAAACCTTCAAAAGAAAAGCTCTACCTTGTAATTTGTTCTATCTGTGTGCAGCCCTGTGTGGCTAATAAGATAACATATCTATCTATCTATCTATCTAGCTAGCTTCTAGCTAGCTACTATCTGTCTTCTTTTTATTATTTATTTATTTTTTTTTGTCTTTTCTTCCCTTTTACGATCCCTCTTGATCGAAAAAACCTACGCCACCCCTTTTTTTTCTTTTGTTTTTTGTTTTTTTCATCCCCCAAAAGAAAAGCTCTACCTTGTAACTTGTCCCATCTGTGTGCAGCCCTGTGTGGCCAATAAAGAAACTTATCTATCTATCTATCTATCTATCTATCTATCTATCTATCTACCTGTCTGTCTGTCTGTCTGCCTGCCTGCCTATCTGTCTGTCTGTCTGCCTGCCTGTCTGTGCATTGATCTATCCTTCGTCTGCCTGCCTGCCTGCCTATCTACCCGCCTGCCTATCTACCCGCCTGCCTATCGGTCTGTTTGCTTATCTATCTATTCTATCTATCTATCATCTATCTATCTATCTATCTATCTATCTATCTATCTATCCATCTATCTATCTATAAACTCTTTCTTTTAAGGCAACCTTTAATTTAATGCCTTATTAAAAGTAGGATGGCAGAGAGCCGTCTATAATACGTTGCTATAGGTCCCACGATATTTGGCAAACCAGTATAATGGTCTGGTGCCAGATCAAATTTGCGATTCACTGGCTGACAAGATTTTATCTTCTTGCCTGTGGAGTGATATTTTGTGGAATCATTTTGCGTTACATTATTTTGAACATTCCATTCTTTACAAATCTCCAGAATACTTTTCTATTCCTTCATTATTGATGATATGACAAAACAAAAACCAAACAAAACCAAAAAAAAAAACCAACAACAACAGCAACAACAACAAAAACCAACAAAGGTTTGCTGCCTAAAAGTGAATTAAAAATCCCAAAGGGTGTTTTTTTTTTAAAATTTATTTATGCGTTTTTCGTATAATATTTTCTCTTTTATTTTTAAAATTGGATTTTGAAAGAGTCGATCATTGAAACAGCCCAAATAAAAACAGTGAATAGGCAAGTAAACCCCATGCAGTTTTTTCTTAATTTAAATTTCAGATGTGAAGGTTAACAATTTCTGCAAGCTTGCTTCGATTTCCATAAATTTTCCGTAACTCGTTTCAAGTAATTTTCTCCTGCTTTATTTAACAAAGTTTTTAGAATTTTGTTTCTTTTTTTTTTTTTTGGCTATAGAAATTGTTTCCTTTTTTACCTCTTCTTTTCCTTCTACATTTCAAGATTTTTATTTATCGATAAAAGTTGAAATCACACGAACAAACAAAAGCAACATAAATTAAATAAAAAAAAATAAAATAAATAAAAACAACAATAACAACAGTCAAACAGATAAACAAACAAACAAACAAACAAAAAAATATATGTGCGAATCAATTCCGATTTGCGGAAGATGTAGGAAACTCGGTGTAAAATAATGATTTATTTGGACTTGGGGAACAACCTCAACTGAAGGACGAGCAACTATGTAGTTTATACAATTGACTCAAACTTATTACTGGTATTTTTGGTTTTTCTTTTAATTTGCTTCAAGCAGAGGAAAAGCAAATGCCGCTCCAGCAGTGACTGAACGAATAAAAAAAAAACACATTACAAAATAAAATAAAATTAAGCATACTAAATCACTAAATTAGGATAAATTTCTGGTTCTTCTGCTGTTGAAGTTATCTTTACTAGTAAAATAAAAAACTGGTTTATCACACTTCTTCTTCTTCTTCTTCTTCTTCTTCTTCTTCTTCTTTAGGCGGTGAGCTTGGCAGAATCGTTAGTACATCGGGCGAAATGCTTAGAGGTATTTCGTCTGCATCTACGTTCTGAGATCGAATACCGTCGAAGTCGACCTTGCCTTTCATCCTTTCGGGAGTCGATAAATTATGTACCAGATGCGTCCGGATGTCGAAGTAATCGATCGCCCCGCCTTAAAATTTTTGGCCTTGTGCCTATAGTAAAAAGGATTATTATTATTATTATTATTATTATTATTATTATTATATTATTATATTATTATTATTATTATTATTATTTAGGTGATGAGCTGGCAGAATCGTTAGTTCACTGAACGAAATGCTTAGCGGTATTGGTCAATCTTGATCCTTTCACCCGCATGGTTTTCATTAAAAAATCAAAAACAAAAACAAAAAAACACTCGGATTTTTTGCGTGGAATAATGAACTCTGACCTCCTAATATGCTGCAAACTCCTTATTTTTGTTCGGAAAAAAGGTGGTGGGGAGCCGGACTCCCCCCGCCCATTTCCTGGAATCATTGGATTTTTTTTTTCGTTGAATGAATTCCTGTAACCTCCTAATATGCTACAAAACCCATTTTTGGGTCCGGAAAAAGGGGTAGGGTGAGATGGAAGCCTCATAAATTTCACCCCCACCCCCATTGGTCCTTTCACCTGCACGATTTTCAGTAAGAAACAAAAAGAGACTTGTATTTTTTGCATGGAATCAAGTACCCTGACTTCCTAATATGCAGCAAACCCCTTATTTTTGTTCGGAAAAAAGTGGGGAGTGGGAAAACCGGGCCCCCTTCATATCTCGGAATCATTGGAAATTTTTTTTTTCATTGACCGAATTCCGGTGACCTCCTAAAATGCTACAAACTCTTTTTTGGCTCCGGAAAACGGGGTGAGGTGAGGTGGGGGTAGAACCCTCGGAAATTTCACCCCCACATCCATTTTCAAATATATCTTGCTATTTCTTTCTTTATCCATAATTTTAGATAACATTTTGCAGAAATACGTTTTCGAGAGAGTGTGGATTACATTAGAATGAAAATTCAAAGAAGTTTGAAATGAATAAGTAAAGATGTAGAGGTTAGAGAAGTTAGTGGTAACGAAGCGTGGAGGGGTAGTCGATAAATTCATCTTAAAACAACACGTTAGAGATTTTGCATGTATGGGTGAAATGGAGTAAAATATTAACAAAATATCTTTTTCCTACCGCTTAAAATCAGTGGATATAACATATATAATAATCCCGAATAGATTTTCCTGGCTTGCAGTCCTCAGTCAATCCGTCCAACCCATGCCAGCATGGAAAGCAGACGTTAAACGATGATGGCGATGATTATGATATATATAATTATGATAGATTGTTACCCATTCAATGTTTAGGTAAACTTCGTCACCCACTCACTCACTGTCTGTCTGTCTGTCTGTCTGTCTGTCTGTCTGTCTGTCTGTCTCTCACTCTCTCTCAAATGGTTTTGTAGCATATTAGGAGGTCACTGGAATTCTTAAAAAAAAAAAATTCTGATGATTCCGGGATATGGGGGTCCAGCTCCCCACATTTTTTTCCGAACAAAAATAAGGAGTTTGCAGCATATTAGGAGGTCAGGGTACTTGATTCCACGCAAAAAATCCGAGTTCTTTTTCTCTTAGTGAAAATCGTGCGGGTGAAAGAATCAAATAATACCGCAGTATTTCGTCTGCCTCTACATTTTGAGTTCAAAATCCGCATGTCGACTTTGCTTTTTTCACTTTCGGGGTCGATAAATTAAGTACCAATGAAATACTGGGGTCCATGTAAGCAACTTATCCCCTCGCTCAAAATGGCTGCCCTTGTGGAAAAATTTGAAACCATATTATTATTATTATTATTATTATTATTATTATTGTGTGAGAGAGCAGTGCATGCCATCAAAGTGACACTGGGGTAAAATATACGAAGCCCAGTATACCCATCATGACTACCTGTCTGATAAGGGTATACCAGGCACATGCATCACAACCATATGTGCGCGACTTGGTGATCCTATATCAAAATAAACAGCGCATGACCTTACAGGTGGGCTCCAGTTAGAATTTTCTTCTGGCCGAGTAGCCCATCCTGCTCAAAAGGACCCTAAATAAGTATTGTTTAAGGATGTTGAACGAACCACCCATGTTTCCAAAGGTGAATTATCCAAACCGCTAAGAATTCCTTTAAACACACGGCTATGATGCACTCCCACTACTTCTGCTTGTAATCAGAGATGCACATATCGTCAACCACTAAGGGACATGGTCAGCTGGTTATGGTAAAAAAACTGACGAGCAAATCTGTTGTATTGAGCAGAATATTTGTTGTAGCCCATCTTTTATACCAAGACAAAACAATGTACATGATAACACTTGCAATCAGTTAAGATCAGAAACAACGAGAGCCACTGCCTGGTACTACATCAGGGCATAGTTAAGATCAGCAGCCATGAGAGCCACTGCCTGGTACTGCATCAGGGTATTTATTATTAATATTATATTATTATTATTATTATATTATTATTATTATATTATTATTGTTATTATTATTATTATTATATTATTATTATTTTATTATTATTATTATTATTATTATTATTATTATTTCGGCGAGCTGGCAGAATCGTTTGCACGCTGGGCAAAATGCCTGGCGGCATTTCGCCTGTCTTTATGTTCTGAGTTCAAATTCCTTTCGGGGTCGATAAAATAAGTACCAGTTAAGTACTGGGGTCGATGTAATCGTCTATCCCCCTGCCCCAAATTTCAGGTCTTGTGCCTAGAGTAGAAAAAATTATTATTACTGCTGAGGTGACGAGCTGGCAGAAACGCAAGCACGCCAGTCAAAATGCTTAGCAGTATTTCGTCCGCCTTTTACGTTCTGAGTTCAAAGTCCACCGGAGTCGATTTTGCCTTTCATGTTTTCGGGGTCGATGAAATAAGTGCCAGTTGAGGACTGAGGTCGATGTCATCGACAAAACCCTGATCGCCCCCAAAATTTGAAAATATGAGAAGTAACGGCTCAATCTATAGGGACTCCCTCATATAGATGCACTTAACAAGAAAAGAAACAAGAAAGGACAACACAGGAGGGAAACATTTAACAAATGCTGTATTAAAAAGGAAAAGAAAGGGTCTAAACGATTCGGACATTAGTCCTCCACCAGAAGAAAGAGAGATGCGTGTAGTAAGAGGGAATAAAAGTGGATCAGAAACTGAATGTATCCATCCATCGATATATATATATAAATGGGAGCAACTGTTTATTCGAAAGTGCATATTGTTGTTAAATGCTCGAAATACGAGACTAGAAAAACAGCGAACAACTGATGAAGGGTTGTTCTTTATGTTGTTTATTTTGTTTTCCATTTATGTCTTTCGTTGTTCGAAAGAATAGTTCATGTTCCATGTACTCGTGCTTCGTACTTTTTTTTTATTGTACACGTTTCATGGTGTCCTGTGCCACTTGCATATATATATATATATATAATATATATTATATATATAATATATATATATATATATATATATATATATATAGGCGTAGTGTGGCTGTGGGGTAAGAAGCTTGCTTCACACCTGTTGTTCCTGGTTCAGTCTCTCACTGCGTGGCACCTTGGGCAAGTGTCTTTGAGTGGACTTGGTAGATGGAAGCTGAAAGAAACGCGTGGTATGTATATATATATATACTATATATAATATTATATATATTATATATATATATATATATATATATATACATGTATTTGTGTGTCTGTGTTTGACCCCCAAGGTCTCTGTAACTTAGCGGTTCGGCAAAAGAGACCGATAGAATAAGTACTAGGCTTACAAAGAATAAGTCCTGGGGTCTATCTGTTAGATCAAAGGCGGTGCTTTAGCATGGCCGCAGTCAAATGACTGAAAGAAACAAAAGTATGTATGTATGTATGTATGTATGTATGTATGTATGTATGTGCATATGAAATCTTTAAACCGTCTATTGTATGCATCCCGGTATTATCGTTTCATTCAGAATCTTTCATATTGTTGAATGAAATCTTTGCAGTATATTTAGGACAATTGAATCTGAATTCGTTATCAATATTACCGGATCTCCGCTGTCTAATTTTCAAGGCCATTGTGTTTGTTGTTACCGGCATTTGAATTATTCTTTCACCGTTAAGTTTACACTTCAGAAATTAAAGTGTTCTCTTCTGATTTGTGTTTGATGTTTCGGTTCATCTTGGCATTATGTTGTTGTATGGCTATTGCTTATCTCATCAATCATCTATTTTTGTGGGGGAATTCTCTTTAGGATAAAAAGAAAAAAATTACTACATTTAGGATTAGTGTATTGTTTACTAATGTTTTCCTATTCCGTTTTGTTTTGTTGTAATAAATTATGGTTTATAATGCTGCTGTCATTTCAACCTTGCTGTATGGCTGCGAAACCTAGACTCTATATCGTCGTGACGTCCAAAAATTATAACACTTTCACCAACAAAAGCTCCGTTCAATCTTGAGTATCATATGGGAACACTATGTGACCAACAACAAAGTCCTGGAAAGAGCCAACAGTCAAAGTATCGAATCGCTGATCACGAAACATTGTATTCGATGGTCTGGATATGTAGCAAGAATGGAAGAGTCAAGATTTCCCACGCCAAGTCTTATTAAGTGAGCTCACACCAGGAAAAGGCCACGGGGTTGCTCTCTTCAAAGATACACGGACCAACTCAAAGCAACACTGAAAGCCACTGGAAGTGAGGCTAAATCGTTTGAAACATAAGCCCGAGGCTGTACTAAGGGGCGGTGTTTCATCACCATCGGAACCCAAAACTTCAAAGCCCCCAGAAGAAAAAAAAAAGGAAGAAATCAAACAACAGGAGAGAAAGGCTCGATAAAATCAACCTCGATCTCCACCAACATTACCATGCAGTGAATGCCATCGATCCTTCTATGCAAGAATTGGTCTACAGAGTCATCAACGCCATAACCACAAAGGAAATATTCAGCAAAGAAGAAACTAAATTCTCGAATACGAGAATTTACCAATGCACCTTTTGAAATATCTGAGAATGAAATTCCCCTGTATCTCTCAGTTCACTGTCTTTATCGTTTGATTAAATTTAAACGAAGGCAGAGGTGTGGTAAAATAGCAGAGCAGCAAATAAGCAAAACATTATGTGAATCAGTATTCAAGACTTACTTCCTGAGTTCACATCCTGCCGGGTATACCCTTACTCTACTTTCTTCAGAATCAATACAATACCTTAATTGCCAATGTGTATGACGCATCTGTATTTTGCAAGTATATTTTGTGGAAAAATCAAATTTAATATGTTTCATCAAGCACACATTGAAAAAATATTTTAAAATAGTTTTCAGGCTGTGGGGTAAGTAGCTTGCTCACCAACCACATGGTTCTGGGTTCAGTCTTACTGCGTGGCACCTTGGGGCAAGTGTCTTCTACTATAGCCTCGGGCCGATCAAAGCCTTGTGAGTGGATTTGGTAGACGGAAACTGAAAGAAGCCCGTCGTATATATATATATATGTGTGTGTGTGTGTGTGGGGGGTGTATGTTTGTGTGTCTATGCTTGACCCCCCAACATTTCTTGACAACCGATGCTGGTGTGTTTACGTCCCCGTAACTTAGCGGTTCGGCAAAAGAGACCGATAGAATAAGTGCTAGGTTTACAAAGAATAAGTCCTGGGGTCGATTTCTTTGACTAAAGGCGGTGCTCCAGCATGGCCACAGTCAGATGACTGAGACAAGTAAAAGAGTGAAAGAGTAAGAGGAAATGGTTTTGTGCATGTAAATACAATACTGTTACAGCCTCTGGGAATAAAGTTTGAAACCATAAGTGAACCATGTACAGGGGTGAGCAAAACTAGATATACAGTAGTTGAATTATGAATGGGATGTTCTTTTCATTTCTCTGTTTCTTTTTTTTTTCGGATTAGTGATTCATAAATCGACTGAGGGATTTGAAGAAGATGCATAGCTCAATGAAAACTCCCTTTTTTAATTTCTGGGAACTCTGAGTGAATGCTTAAACCACAAGCATTTTATTTTCTTCAGTGATAGCTCTGACCGGTTGACCACTTTTCTGTGCATTGCAGATGGACCAAGTGTAATAAAATTTGTCACGCATTCTGTAAACTGTTAGTCTTGACTGAGCTGGTCTTTGAAATTCTTCTGTCCCTTTCTGTCTAATCAGTACTACTTGTTGATCTACTTCCGTTCATCGTTGCTAAAATTTACAGCCACATGATAAATATCTGAAGTTTGAAATAATTATTTTATGAAAGAAGGTAATTAGTTAAAATGATCATAGATTCATAGAATTCCTATCATAAAAAATGAAAACGCTTTATAAACGGAATGAGACGCATTGTGCAACAAAATGGTTCATATTTGGTTGATTAAAAATGTAATGGCAAGTATTTATTGACCTTTTTCATTCCTTTAAAAATCGGCACGAACTTTCCGGACAACCCAATATATATTTATTATATTATTTTCCCTTCTTCCTAGCTCTCCTGTCTGACCACCTCTGTCCGGCCATCGTCATGATCGACCGCTAGCCACTAAGCTTTTTTTAAATTCTCTCTGTTTATTTTTTCGTGTTCCTTTCTGTTGAAGAGCGTCGGCTCGAAACGTAAAAGACTTTCTCACATTCCTTAGTGTTAAACTAATACACCTGTTTGTTGTTTCCACATCTGTCTTCGTCTTTTGTCTTTTTTTGTAAATTCCAACTATATATCTTTGTATGTGTGTGTGTGTGTGTGTGTGTGTGTGCAGGCAGACAGATACGTATAGATAGAAATTTGTTTTAAATGTATGTATACAAGCATTTATAAGTGTGACCATACGAGTGTATAATATACATATATATATTTTACCTTTTACTTGTTTCAGTCATTGAACTGCGGTCATACTGGGGCACCGCCTTGATAGTGCTTTTTATCAGTCCGACGAATCGACCCCAGTACTTATGCTTTTAAAGCCTGGTTTTCGTCCTGGGATGTGGGAACGTAAACAAACCAACGCCCGTTGTGAAGCGGTGGTGGAGGACAAACACAAAGCAAATACAAAAAGACAAACATGCACACATACACACACACACACATGCACAGACACTCGCACGCACGAACACGCACATACATACATACACACATATACGAAAGTCTTCTTTTCAGTTTCCGTCTTCCGCACACACTGATAAGGTTTTGCTTGACCCGGCTCTGTAGTAGAAGACACTTGTTCAGGGTGCTACGCAATTGGACTGAACGTGAAACCAGGTGGTTGGGAAGCACACTTTTTACCACATAACCATGCCTGGTGTCTATCTATCTATCTATCTATCTATCTATCTATCTATCTATCTATCTATCTATCTATCTATCTATCTATCTATCTATCTATGTGTGTATGTATATACGAGCGAACGTGCGCACCCATACACGCATGCACACACACATATATATATTATATCACACACACACACGCACGCACACAGACACACACACACACACACAACACACACACACATATATATATATATATATATATATATATATATGCACATATCAATATATTTTATATACTTTCATGCAATACATAGACACAAATATATATGCACATTCTTATATATGCTTATACATACATACATATATGTATATATGTATGTATATATATATATATATATATATACTCATACTTATACATCTATATACTTATACATAGACACATGCATACATATATACATGCCAGCGAGTGTATTTAGCTGTGTGCATGTATGCTTTTGGCTGTAAGTTGATGTCGAGGGTCTCTGCATCTACATACGTGTGCATATATCTATATGAATACATAAACACCCCTTACAACACCCCTTATATCTATCTAATGTATATATTACATAACTTTTTTTTTTTGTATCTCCAAGCTTTGCTTTTCAGCCATTTTTTTTTTCTTAACAAAACAGTAGTGAAAATAAAATAAAAGAAAAGAAAAGAAAAAAAAAACCCCTAAAGGAAATGCTGTTTGGTAATTAAAGAATATATAACATGATTCCGAGGGTGAATAGTATTCTTCACCATTGTTGGAATTTATTTATCGCATATTTTCAGCAGCGTTTTTTGAATGTCATTTTCTTATCTATTTTTCATACGAACTAACAAGAGCATTGTTTGTTTGTTTGTTTTTTTTTTCCCCTAAAAAAACATTTTTTTCCGTGCTGATTTTTCTTTTTCATCTTTTATGTATGATTCACATCGTATATATCTTTACACATGTGTGTGTGTGTGTGTGTGTGTGTCTGTGTGCGTGCGTGCATGTGGGTGTATTATATAGGCATAAATATATTGATCATTTATTCATATATTAAGCATTTATGCATATATATTTTCTGCGTATACATAGTTGCAGGCATACATACATACATACATACATACATATTTATGAATAAATGTGTACGTATATTTATATGAACATATATAAATATATGTGTGTGTATGTATGTGAACATATATATTCGTATATGTTGTATATCTATGTATATATATATATAAAATATATGTGTATATTGTATATGTACACACACACACACACACACACACACACACACATATATATATATATATATATATATATATATATATATATGTATGTATTATATACTTATATATGTATATATGCAAGCATATAAATATAAATTCATAGATACGTTTGCTCACATACGTATATACTTACATATCTATGTATGGATATATATGCATATATATATATATATATATATATATATATATATATATATATGTATGGATATATCATATACATGTGTGTATGTATGTGTGTGTATAATGTATATATAAAGATACACACATACACACACATTCATACACACATGCGCGCACACATACACACATACACACACATATAAACATATATATGCAAGGAGAAGCCGTTCACCTCTAACCTTTAATGCAATGTTTTTTTTCTCTCCCCACCCATCTCCCATCTTACCGACTCACCTCTCCAACTCTGTCGATACTTGCAGAAAAAAAAGTGCATGGCGCCCTCCCACGTCATGGTATTTTATCAATTTCCCTCCAGAGTGTTGTAATTTCACACATATCAAAATCTTCTGTGAACAGAACACAGATGAACGGATGAGAGAGCGCGAGAGAGTGGTAGACAGATATATAGGACGAGAGAGAGAGAGAAGAGAGAGAGAGAGGGTCAGAGAGAGAGAGAGAGAGAGGGTCAGAGAGAGAGAGAGAGAGAGGGTCAGAGAGAGAGAGAGCTTTACGTTCATTATAATACAAGGTCCGTGTGTTTATATACACATCAGTAATCATTAGGCCGTGTAGGAAATGTCATGGTGTACGATAATCACCAACCAAGTTTCAAATCACATTGTACTACAAACAAGTCTTAATGAAAGAGAAGAATAGGGAAAAAGATATGTTAGGGATATTAGAGAAGAGTTATTATCATTGTCATTATCATCATCATCATATTATTATTATTATTATTATTCTTATTATTATTATTATTATTATTATTATTATATTATTATATTATTATTACTACTATTATTATTATTATTATTATTATTATTATTATTATTATTATTATTATTATTATATTATTATTATTTATTATTATTTTATTTTATTTTAATATATATATATATATCTATTCTATATATATATATATATATATATCAATACAGAGAAGTTTTGTATAGAAGTTTACATAATACAAGCGTGCATACGTAAATACAGTGCGTAGATTCAATGGTACATACATATACACACACATTAACATATTTATACATATATACATATGTATGTATGTATGTATGTATGTATGTATGTATGTATCTATGTATCTATCTATCTATCTATCTATCTATCTATCTATCTATCTATCTATCTATCTATCTATCTATCTATCTATCTATCTATTTATCTATCTATCTATCTATCTGTCTGTCTGTATGTATGTATATCGTGCTCATGATTTTTCCTTCTCGGCATCATTTTTCTTCAACCTCAAACTTTGTCAGATGTAACGTAGAACATTTTCTTTTTGTAACTAGATATTCTTTTCTTTGTTTTTATCTCTGTTTCAGTTGTCACATCGTGATGACCTTTTACATCATCGTGTAAGCATAATAAGGCGGAAGTATATAGGTGATTTGTAACAAAATCCTTGTCGTCTGCCACAAAAACGCTACCGACATATCTGTACACCGTACATTGTAGTAGCTATTGTTGAATTTCTGTCGCTAGTGTTACCGTTGTTATTGTTGTTTAATCTGAAGTCAGCACTGATCATGCAGGAAACCAGTGATCGTTGACATGCATTCTTTGACCATCTCGTCTTCGTTTTTCGTGTTCTTGTTTTTGCAGAAACTGTAAAATACAATGTATATGCAATGCTGTGACAGTATGCTGAAATACAATAGGAAACCATAAACGTATTATACATAAACTATGTTATACGTATGGCGTTTGTTAATTTGATTTTCTTTCAGATTAACTGTATAGTTGTTTATATTTTGGGATCTCTTCTGTTTTGCTCACGGATTTTTTAATTATTTTTTTTAACTAAGCAGTTTGATACTTCGTATACTGGTGTAATTTCTCACGCTTAACACAGTTTACTTCCAACATTTTTTACAATATTTTGTATTTTAGAAGTTATTTCCTATTAGAGTTGTCGTATTTGGGTAATTTTAACCAATCATCGACGTGTATTCAGATAAAGTATACACGTCGTTGTTTGGTTAAAAATACCCAAATACGACAAACACGAAATAACTTCTAAAATACAAAATTTTGTAAAAAAATGTTGAAAGTGAACCATGTTCAGCGCGAGAAATTACACCAGTATACGAAGTTTCAAACTGTTTAGTAAAAAAAAAAAAAAAACAATTAAAAAATCTGTGAGCGAAACTGAAGAAAACCTTATTTTGGTTTAAGACAATTGCCATACAAGGTGTAAAACTCGTATTTTTAGTTATGGCTTTTTGTGTCACCGCTATCGGCCACCAAAGTGACACGCCGTCACTATGTTTTTGTTGTCATCCACTCACTAATCTCATACTTTTAAAAAATTTCTACTGTAACAGTTTATTTACTATTGTCTGCATTATCAAATGTCTCCTCTTTGAAGACGATAGGGTGAAGTTTGAGATAGATTTGGCTGCTATTTTTAGAGGTCACCCTATCATGTAGAAACCTTGATCGAGCAAACTTTGTTTAAAGACAAAGATATGTTCACCCCATCTTTTAGGAAATATCATCTAGAACTCTGTTATCCGATGACCTCATCATCACTAGTTCTGCACCCTAACCATTAGGCCGGCTCAGGAGGCGAGATGCGTCTTTGAGTAAAGCACTCTGTTTCATGTTGCTACTGAAGGCGCGTAGCCTAGAGGTTTTGGTGTTGGGCTCATGATCACGTTGTCATGAGTTCATTTCATGGACTGAGCAGTGAGTTGTGTGCTTGAGCAAAATACTTTATTTCATGTTACTAGGGAAGGTGAGTATAATAGTGGTTAATGCATTGACCTCGAGATCTCGAGGTCATCGGTTCGTTTCCTGGACGGGGTGGCGAAATATGTCCTTGAGAAGGGAAATAAGTACGCAGCATAGAGGTTCAGGAGTTGAACTCATGATCACGAGGTCGAGGTTTCGTTTCATAAACCGAGCAGCAAGATGCGTCCTTGGGTAAGTCATTTCACTTCACGCTATTAGTTAAGGCACGTCACTCAGAGTTTAGGATGTTGAGCTCACAATCATGAGGTCGTTGGTTCCTTCAATGGACAGGGCAGCCAGATTGTCTTTGAAATGTTCTCTTCATCAGACACTCCTGTGGCAAGTGAAAGCGATTATTATTATTATTATTATTATTATCATAAGGTGACGAGCTGGCAGAATCGTAAGCACGCTGGACAAAATGCTTAGCGGCATCTCGTCCGTCTTTATGCTATAAGTTCAAATTCCATCGAGGTCGACTTTGCCTTTCATCCTTTCGGGGTGGGGTGGGGGTGGGGTGGGGTCGATAAAATAAAGTCCCATTTGTAAACTGGAGTCGATGTAATCAACTTACTCCCTCACTCGAAATTGCTGGCCTTGTGCCAAAATTTGAAACCATTATTACCGAAGTTTCGAATTGAACGGAGATGTTCGAACCAATCCTGACTAAGAATTAAAATTATAATGCTTGGATTTCATGGGAGATAGTGTGTTTGGGTATTTTATCGATAGAAAACTTTCGAATAGCTTCCATTTCCGCTCGATTTTACTTCGGTGTAGAGAAATTGAGTTTCCTTTGGATATCATATTTTATACGTTTTGTTACATTTCGTTTGCTCATATTTTAATAGGGTTTCATGTATTGGAGCTGGAGGTGATTGCCACAGTTTGGTATCACTAGCATAAACAAATACGCCTTCTTTCAGACCAGAAAAAAAGAGTATCTGAAAAAAAAAAAAAAAAAAATATATATATATATATATATTAGCACAGATTTATAAAAGGAGAAAACAGAAAATAATGCGAAAACTGACAGCAACAAACAAATAGACGTACATACAGAGAAACAAGAAATGGATTTGTGGCAGATGCAGAGAAAAGGCAAACTACAACGATAGTCACACATACAAATTTTGCGAAACAAAAATATTTATTTTCAACGTGTTTTAAATGGAAACACCAGCTTCTTCCGTTACAAACGCGACTTATATTCGACGAATGTCGGACATAGAAAAAGAATGTAGCAAATGCTACATAAAACAATCACGTTTTACTCGAAGCTATCACACAAACTCAAGACAGAAAGAAATGTGTATTTCTCTCGCCGTAGTCTAATCCCACAATATATTAAAGAAAGGCGAGAATTACTGAGAAAGGTATCAAGAGACGATGCTGAACTTTGTCGATTTGTAACTGTTGTGATACTATACGAGCAGGTGGTGAGCACTAATGTGATATATAGCGATATAGTTGGGTCAGGAAGGTTCTGAGCATTTGAAAGACTGCTGAAAACTTGTGGATACCTAAGGTTACAGGTAGTAACCCGCTATCTGCATAATTCCTACCAAGAATAAGACTGAACCTCAGCCAAACCAAAATAATAATAATGATAATCCTTTCTATTATAGGCACAAGGTCTGAAATTTTGGGGGCGGGGAAGAGTCGATTACACCGTCTCTGTTTTGTCAGGTACTTATTTTATCGACCGCGGAAGGAAGAAAGGCAAAGTCACCTCGGCGGAATTTGAACTCATTACGTAAAGACGGACGAAATGCCACTAAGTATTTTGTCCGGTATGCTAATGATTCTGCCAAATCACTGCCTTGCTACAGCGGAGTATGATGAAAAGGACATTTCAAAGATAGGCTACATGAAATTTAGGAGTTTCCATAAAATTGGATAAGGAATAAATAAAGAGGAACAGATTAGACGCGAACAGTATACAAATACAAGAATATATTGATAATAAGCCTCATGATACAGGAGGCTCCAACTAGGGACGATCGGGAAATCCACAATCCACGATGACTCTGACTTCCAAGGGTAAGTGTTCTCTTCCAACTACGCATACCGAAAGTGCATACTTAGCTTAGTTCCTCCTACGCTGGTGAGTTAGAAAGTAATGCAATTTCTATTTGCATTTCTCTTCGATTCACCCTCATATATACAAAAGTTAGTCAAAAGGAAGTGCAAATCAAAATTGCATTACTTTTTGACTCACCTAGTACTTGACCGTTTTCGTAACTTTCCACCACCGTTTGGCAATTTCACAGGAGGACAACGCTTCCTTGTTTAGACTCACCTCTTATTTTTTTTCCAACGAATATTTGAAAACATCGATTGCGGATTCGAAAGTGTCCGTCTTCAGTCATTTCAGCCTCGTCCATCTCACAACTTTTTTTGTCATCGCTAATACGCAGAGGAAAACTAACTGCCCTACCTTTTTTGATCATTGACGTTTCAACTATTAGAATTCTGTCGCAGCTTAAGCTATCGTTTATCCTTGTGTTACAAAGCACAGGGACACTGCGCCTAAATTATTGAAATTTATATAACTGATGGTCGTTTCAGCAAATTTGTAATCTGTTGGTCCGGACCATCCGTCAAAATATGGATGTGGGGGATTTGAGGTTTCTTTTTTTTTTTTAGTTTTGAGTTGTTTTTAGTTGGGTAAGGGTTTTGTGAGAAGGATGATGATAGGGAGAAAGAGGATTGTGTCGAATGGACTGAGTATTTTTGAGGAGCAGACAGTGTTGTAGTAGCGATAGAAAAGCCACAGAACAGATATCTCATATTTGTTTCGTTGCACCGAAAGCATGGATTATTTATTGTAAAAACTCTCTTTTAGCATTTAAACCAGCCATATCCGACCCAAATATTCTACTTGTTTTGTTTTCAAACTTACCAGATCCAGCCTCTCACACCTACCCAACAATGTCATTCTAAGAATAAACTATCACATCAAGGAAAGAGATATTAATGACTAATTCAAAACAATGTGGATTTAATGAGCATCACACTTAACAGAATAATTTGAATGCTAAAGAGTTAAAGCATTGTATGTTGTATTATTCAACCTATTTTTTATGATCAATATATTCCCCAAAAATAAGACAGCGAGCTTGGCAGAATTACTAGCACACAGGGAATAATGCTTAGTCACATTCCGTCTATCTTTACATTCCGAGTTCAAATGACCCCCCCAGGTCGACTTTGCCTTTTATCCTTTCGGGGGTCGACAAATTAAATACTAGTTGCATACAGGGTTGATCTAATCAACTGGCCCCTCCCCCAACATTTCGGGCCTTGTGCCCTGAATAGAAAATAATATATTCCTCAAAAATAAGGCGGCGAGCTGGCTGAATTACTTGGCACACAGGGGAAAATGCTTTGTCACATTCCGTCTATCTTTGCATTCCGTGTTCAAATGACTCCGAGGTCGACTTTGCCGTTAATCATTTCGAGGCCAATAAAATAAGTACCAGTTGAGCCCTAGGATCAATATAATCTGCTTACTCTCTCCCCCGAAATTACTGGCTTTGTGCCAAAATTTGAAATCGATATATACCTCAAAATACTAAGATCGAATTCTGATAAGGATAATTGAAATGACAAAATTTACCTCAGCTAAAATTGTAATATTTTTTGTTTGTTCCTTCTCGAGCCATGCCTGGCCCATAAGGGCCGGTTTCCCTGTTTCAATGGCGTATAGGTTTCCCACCTAGACGAGACGCCGGTCCGTCGCAGGTGAGCTGCTAGATGCAGGAGAGAGTGAGAGAAAGTTGTAGTGAAAGAGTCAGCAGAGGTTCGCCATTATCCCCTGCCGGAGCCGAGTGAGGCTTAGGTGTTTCGCTCAAAGACACACACATTGACCAGTCTGAGATTCGAACCCGCGACCTCTCGATCGCGAGTCCCCTGCTCTAACCATTAGGCCATGAGTCTCCACAAAATTGTATAAGATGTGGATAATTCTTCGGTGAGGAGTAATTGATTAATGTTAAAAAAAACTAAATAAATAAAATAAAATAAAAAATAACAACAGATTGGACTCTAAAAAAGTGTAACTAGTTTTTTCTTCCTTTTAGCTGATTGAACTCAGTTCGTCCTCTGAAATAAACTATTCGACAGTTCAGTTCATTGTGCACAACTGTAGCACCTAGGCACCCAGCGAGCTTTTATATTGTTGTTAGAATTAGAGGAAATAGCCGAATCATTTTCAAATCGCACCCAAATGTCTAAAGAATGGAGGGGCATATTGGATATTGTAATTCAAAATAACTTAATATCTATCTATCTATCTATCTATCTATCTATCTATCTATCTATCTATCTATCTATCTATCTATCTATCTATCTATCTATCTATCTACCTGTCTATCTGTCTGTCTGTCAGTTTATGTATGTATGTATGTATGTATGTATGTATGTATCTATCTATCTATCTATCTATCTATAGGGCGGAATGATCTCGATTGGAATGGACACCATTCGAACGTTGTTAAGTTGAAATCACTTTGGGTCGCATCTACATATTCAGCTGACTGACATTATATTCTAAAAAGCCTGATCAATCAGGTTTCATTGGCGCTAAACAATAACATCAACAACACACCACCACCACCACCATCATCATACATAACAATAACAACATTAAGATCAACAACAATAGCTTAGAGCTAGATGGAATCGACCGATTGAAATGTATTTATCTAATGATACAATGCAGTGCCGGAGACTTGGTACAAATTCTCGGCTGGTTATCTATCGATCTGATAATCCGCACTCTCTGATAATCCGATGCAAGACACACGTATATACAATTGTTCTGCAAAGCTTTGACTACACACATATCCCAGTCCTTATCTAAAGACCAATGCTATTTGTATTATAGATAAGTCTGCAACTAACAGGCTAAACACTTGCCTCAAACGACACCGAGCTGGCCCTTTTCTTACTACTACTACTACTACTACTACTACTACTACTACTACTACTACTACTACTACCTACTACCACGACCACCACTACTACTACTACTACTACTACTACTACCACCACCGCCGCCACCGCCACCACCACCACCACCACCACCACCACTACTACTACTACTACTACTACTACTACTACTACTACAACCACAACCACTACTACTACTACTACTATCACCACCACCACCACTACTTTGAATTGCTCACCCCCTCTTCCATCATCGCCTCCCTGTCATCTCCCATTCTAGATCTCATGAATATGAAACCCCTTCTACCTTCAGTTTTTCTCTTCATTCCCAAAGTTACTTCTCTCTGGAACTTACCCTTTGGGCGGCACATTTTCTTTCCATTTTACTAATGATTTCAAACTTTCAAATTCAATACCGATGTCTTTCGATTTCCCTGAATTCTCTTATCAATCAACGAAGGATTGAAAAGTGCAAACAAAAGCAAACGTGCTGTGGGCACTGCTTCTTTTTCCTTTCTCCTTTCTCGTTTCTTTTGCGATTAACAAATAATTATTTCTGCTATAGGCACAAGGCTTGAAACTTTGCTGGGAGCGGTGCTTGTCGATTACATTAGCCCCCAGTAGTCTACTGGTACTTATTTTATCGCCCCGAAAGAATAAAAGGCAAAGTCAACCTCGGTGGAATTTGAACTCAGAACGTGAGGACGAACGAAACGCTACTAAGCTTTTCGCCCGGCGTGCTGACGATTAGGGCAGTCTGTCGTCATTATTAACAAATAATCCTTTCTACTATAGGCACAAGGCCTGAAATTTTGGAGGAGAGGGATAGTCGATTACATCGACCCCAGTGTTTCACTGGTACTTAATTTATCGACCCCGAAAGGATGAAAGGCAAAGTCGACCTCGACGGGATTTGAATTCAGAACATAACAGCAGACGAAATAGCACTAAGCATTTCGCCCGGCGTGCTAACGATTAGGTCAGTCTGTCGTCAAAATCAAAAAGTAATAAATGGGTAGGTTTTTCAGTAGTAGGGTTGATTAATATTTGGTTAATTGTATGATGGTCTACTGACTCTTTCGCCACAACTTTCTCTCACTCTTTTCTCTTGCATCTAGCAGCTCACCTGCGACGGACCGACGTCCCGTCCAGGTGGGGTAACCTATACGCCAATGAAACCGGGAAAGCGGCCCTTAAGAGCCAGGTATGGCTCGAGTAGGAACAAACAACAAACGTTAGCACGCCAGAGGAAATGCTTAACGGTATTTCGTCTGTCGTTACGTTGTGAGTTCAAATTCCGCCGAGGTCGACTTTGCGTTTCATCCTTTCGGCGTCGATGAATTAAGTACCAGTTACGCACTGGGGTCGATGTAATCGACTTAATACCTATGTCTGTCCTTTCTTGTCCCCTCTATGTTTAGCCCCTTGTGGGTAATAAAGAAATATGTATTTCGTCTTTCTTTACGTTCTGAGTTCAAATTCCGCTGAGGTCGACTTTGCCTTTCATCCTTTCGGGGTCGATAACTTAAGTATCAGTTGCGTACTGGTGTCGATCTAATCGATTGACTCTCTCCCCCAAAATTGCGGGCCTTGTGCCTAGAGTAGAAAAGAATATTTGGTTAATTGTATCCGTTTAATGGTTGTGTAAACATGTTTATAAACGAACATCAAAGCGCCGAGTGAGTTGGTATTTTAGAAAGTAAGGAAATCTCGAACCCTGAAGAATAACTGTGAAAACAGCTTAGAGGATCAGATACTTTACCCAAACCTCTAAGTTGTTTTCAGATCTACTCTTTAGCATTTAAGATTTTCTTCATTTCTAAAATGTTTGTGGATACACATGCCCTAGTGGTTGGAGCAGCGGACACGCGGACTCGCGGTGCCTTATGTTGTTTAATAAGAACAGTTTATATTATTATAGTATCACACCAATGTATTGATGGACCAGGATCCTCCGTCGATTTCGACGATGACTAATCAGTTGATCATTCAAATGAACGTCTGACTCGTTAAATGAATATATAATTGGCCGAGTATTCCACGGATACATGTATCTTTAATGTAATCTACAAACCGAATTGGGGTTCCAAATCATGTAAGAAAGCTGGACATTCGAATTAGTAGTACAATCTATCCGATTCTCTGATGTACATTTTCCGCATGTTTGATTTTACTTACGAAGCATGGGTCGACCCAAAGTTATGGTAAAGACATTTACTACCCAAGATGCCACGCCGTGGGAACGAACTCGAGACCTCATGGTCGTGAAACGAAATTCTTAACTATGCTACAACGCGAACGTATTAATGTTGATTTCAATCATGTTCGTATAGACATCCACTCTCCTCTCTCACCCATATACACACACGAAGACACAGAAACAGACATACACACAAAAACAGACATACACAAACACATGCACACATATACACGCACGTATAACTTTACATACATTAAAAAATATAAGGAAAAGACCCTAACGTATCACTTCTATCTCATTTCAATTCAATTTGCTATCAATACATACATACACACATACATATATACGTGCATACATGCATACATACATGCATACATACATACACATACAGACACTCAAATACATACATACATATATACATACGTATGTACAATCATACATACATATATGCGTGCACACATACATACGTATATGTACGTACATATATGCGTACACATATACGCAACTTATATATATATTTACGAGGTACACATTTATACAAATACATGCATAGATACATACCTACATATATATATGTGTGTGTATGTGCATGTATGTGTAAGTGTATGTGTGTGTGTGTGTATTTATGTATTTGCACGTATGTGTATATATATTCCCTAATCCCGTAAAATGCTAAGATCTTTCTGTTCCACATAGCTTATCAACAACACTGTTTTAATTGAACTTCAAAATAAATACCTTCCCACTCAGTTATTCTAATTCTATCTTCAATGCAATAAATAAAATTAAAAAAAATAAAAATAAATCTATAAAATACCACCCCCCCCCCCAAAAAAAAAAGAAATAAAAAGAAAAACAAACAAAGAAAATAAATGTAATAGAATCTTTATCCTACCAAATATGGATACTAATCTCTGTAGAAAACAATATTAAAAATAAGAATGAAAATGGAGAAAAATACGGCAACAAAAAGTACAGCAACTGAATTACAAATGTCGGTAACAACTAATGAATGTATTTGCATTGTAAAAATTCTTTTCGTATATTTCTTTTTCTTGTCATATCCATAGTTGCATACATAAATCTTTCACAATCTTTCTAAGCCTGAAAACAAAGACACTTCTTTATAAATACCTAAATGTTATATCCATAGCTTATAGAGCTCTTAGGCTATAATTACAGAGCGGGTCAGTTAGCACTCGATAGGTAAGTTAGTATTCACATGCATACGCACCCATACGCAAGAGATATATATATATATATATAATATATATATATATATATATATATATATATATATATATATATACATATATATCTATATATCTATATATATCTTCATATCTATCTATCTATCTATCTATCTATCTATCTATCTATCTATCATCTATCTATCTATCTATCTATCTATCTATCTATCTATATATCTATATATATATATATATATATATAATATATATATATATATATATATATATATATATATATACATATATATATATACATATCTATATTTTCTTCATATCTATCTATCTATCTATCTATATATATATATATATATATATATATATATATATGATATATATATGTATATATATATATATATATATATTATATATATATATATATATATATATATATAATATTATATATATATATATATTTACAACACACCACCAACACACCACACACACCACATACATATGTATATATAATACATAGAGGATTGAATATCTAATGAGAAGTAAATGCGCAAGAGAGGGGGAAAAAATTCCCGATATTAATCACGATATTAAATCAATTATTATTTTCGCTTTGCAAAGAAGTACTGATCTGATAAAGTCGGTCAACAGCAGAATAAATGCCGAGCTGTGTTTTAAGTACACATCCTTTGGTTCCGATTTCGAGTTCCGCTGATATTATCTTCATTTTTGTGCTGTTGGTTAGACGTAGTTACTATCAGTGGGGCCTAATATTATCGCCCGAATATAAGATTTTTGTGGTCAGATATTCACGTTCATATTTGTCTGACCATATTAAGAACGAATAGATCGGCGCAGGCGTGGCTATGTCGCAAGAAATTTGCTTCCGGGTTCAGTCACACTTTTACTCTTTTACTTGTTTCGGTCATTTGAGTGTGGCCATGCTGAAGCACCGCCTTTAGTCGAGCAAATCAACCCCAGGACTTATACTTTGTAAGCCTAGTACTTATGCTATCGGTCTCTTTTGCCGAACCGCTAAGTTACGGGGACGTAAACACACCACCATCGGTTGTCAAGTGATGTTGGGGGAAAAACACAGACACACAAACGTATACACACACACACACACACACACACACACACATAATACATATATATATATATATATATTTGTAAAAAATGAAGTTCGAAAATGCTGCTAAAAATTGTATAATATAGCAGCATTTTCGAACTTCATTTTTTACAAATATATACCTACTCGTATACGAGCTAATCCTATTATAAATATATATATTATATATATATATATATATAGTATTATATATATATATATATATATATATATATTATACATATATACGATGGGCTTCTTCAGTTTCCGTCTACTAAATCCACTCACAAGGCTTTGGTTGGCCCGAAGCTATAGTAGAAGACACTTGCTCAAGGTGTTACGCAGTGGGCCTGAACTAGGAACCATGTGATTGGGAAGCAAGCTTCTTACCATACAGCCATTCCTGCTATTTAAAACTTAGAACATTAAAAAATTAATGTGAAATTATTATGAAGGCTTTGATATAAAAAAATAATAATACAGTTATTAGTAGAAGTGCGGGGAAATAGCTCCCCCACAAAAATTCCTGGTTATTTATTTTTGTCCTTTTACCCAGAAAGTATGGGAGACATCTCCAGAGGTGTTCTGTTTTTATCATGACGTCGTCAGTTAAGATTAATCTTCATCGCATTTATTCATCAAAATTTATCGAGGGTGATTTTGCCATTCATTCTTCTGTGGTTGTTTTAATTAGTTATACTTTTAGACAAAGTGTTTAGTGTGTGTGCCACTACTTGATGATGATGATGATGATGATGATGGTGGTGAGGATAGTCTTTCGTAGTCCGGGAAAGACGGTTCTGTAATTCCTGGCTGGACCAGCTGCTACGATGTGTTCCCGAATAAACACATAATCTCACGTTACTCTGCCGGATTAGCCAGAAGTGGAAATCAAATATCGTTTTCATGGAGGTCTCTTCAATCTGGCGAAGTTTCGGAGAAAGACTCACTCTAGGTGGGTCATGCTAAGCCAGGTGGGCCTTACTAAGCACTTGAGGGCCCAACATGTCCGACGTGTGGCATAAATGATTTGTTTATAGTGATCGAATGTTTATGTTGTGCATTAATTCACTCTTCCCATGAAATCGACTTTGCCTGAACAGAGGCAAGGTGTGCCACACGTCGGACAAGTTGGGCCCTCAAGTGTTTAGTAAGGTGCCCCTGGCTTAGCATGAGCCACCTAGAGCGAGCCTTTGTCCGAAACCTCGCCAGATTGAAGAGTCCTGCATAAAAACGATATTTGATTTCCTCTTGTGTCTAATCCGGCAGAGTAACGTGAGATTACGTGTTTTACTCAAGAACACAGCGTACCACCTGGTCCAGCCAGGATTTGAAACCACGATCCCTCGATCGGGAGTGCAACACCCTACTACTACGCCACTACTTACAGTTCTGTTTATTACATACACTGTTGACTAAAAATCTAGAGATATATTTTGTAGTACTGCATAACATTAAAACAAGTCGCTATTAGCGTAGTTTTTAGTAATTGAGCCAAGCTGTCAAGCATGCGTGTCATATTCAAACTGTTCTATATACGTAAGCCTTTAGTAATAATGTGCCTTGACATCTTGGGTAAATGTCATTTCTTATTGCCTCGAATTGGCCCATATCTTGTGACTGAAATTTGGTAAATTGTACTTGTAATTCAAAAGCACTGTAACACGCTGTTGCTTCTGGCTGACACTATAGAAAAAATGGCATTTGTCCAAGTTATTTCTGCAGGTTTTCTTTAGAAATTATAGCTAGTACTGAAAGTTACGACGTTTCATATAAGAAAACGTCTATGTAAACAAAGCGATCGAAGATAGAAAATTATGTAGTGGATGTACGTAGTTTGATCAATAAGTATCCGAACTGTTGCCGTAGTAACGAAGCTAAAAAATGCAGCGTAAAGCCGCTCGGCACAGATTGACCTCGAACTCTGTTGTGCATGCGCACTAGGTTTTAACTTTCTAGCTCACTTCCGCTGTTTACAGCAATGCTTGGAAGAAAGGTGTATAGCGTGTGATCGTCACATTGACCATGACAGAGAAAGTTGAGCAGAGAATCTGCATGAAATTTTGCCAAAAGCTTGGCGATACCTGCTCAGAGGCCAACGCAAAGTTTTCAAAAAGTTTTCATCGTTCTCGACACACTCAAGGAAATCTTGTGCAAATGAAATCGGAGTGTCTTTTCGGTCAGCTGAAAGCAGCTTTGGCTTAAACTTGGCAGACACACGTCTCATACCCAAATCTTCGGTGATAATGGACTGTACTGAACCGTAACTAATCTGTACATACTCTGATAACTCACGGAAGGTGATTCGACGTTTTCCCCTCACAGCTGCACGTACACCTGCGATGTTTTTCTCAGTTCTTCTAGTTGCGGGTCTCCCAGAACGTTCGTCCCAGAACGGCCATCTTGGAAACGTCTGAACCACTCGTACACTTGTGTGCTCGGTTCATACACTCCTCTCCATACACTTTCTGCAACTTTGCATAGGCCTCTGAACAGGTATCGCCATGACACCTTTCTCTGCCATGGTCAATGCGACGATTACACGTTTGCAAATCTTCCTTCTAAGCACTGCTGTAAACAGCGGAAGTGATCTAGAACGTTAAAACAGAGTTCGAGTTCAGTCTTTGCCAAGCGGCTTTACTGTGCGTGCTTTAGCTTCGTTACTATGGCAGCAGTCGGGTACTTATTGGTGAGACCTTGTATGTGCATATTTCAGGAATTCTTGCTCCTTCCTCAGTAGCTCATTCAACCCATTAACCATCCACGGACACGTTGCTTAAACAGCTACCAAATATTGAATATAGTAATCTTACATAATCCTTTCTACTGGAAGCACAGGGCTTCAAATTTTGGGGGAAGGGATTAAGTCGATTATATCGATCCCAGTGCGTAACTGGTACTTATTTGATCGACCCCGAAAGGATGAAGGGCAAAGTCGACCTCGGCGGAATTTGAACTCAGAACGTAGCGGCAGACGAAATACCTATTTGCTTACTACCCACAAGGGGCTAAACACAGAGAGGACAAACAAGGGCAGACAAACGGATTAAGTTGATTACATCGACTCCAGTGCGTAAGTGGTACTTAATTTATCGACCCTGAAAGGATGAAAGGCAAAGTCAACTTCAGCGGAATTTGAACTCAGAACGTAACGGCAGACGAAATACGGCTACGCATTTCGCCCGGCGTGCTAACGTTTCTGCCAGCTCGCCGCCTTGTCTATGCATATATTAATTTCTTTATTGCTCACAAGGGGATGGAGCTAAATATAGAGGGGACAAGCAAGGACAAACAAAGGGATTAAGTCGATTACATCGACCATAGTGCGAAAGTGGTACTTATTTAATCGACCCCGAAAGGATGAAAGGCAAAGTCGACCTTGGTAGAATTTGAACTCAGAACATAGCGGCAGACGAAATACCGCTAAGCATTTCGCTTGGCGTGCTAACGATTCTGCCAGCTCGCTGCCTTATAGCAATCTCACATAATATATACATTCTTGGCAACTGTTACGAATGTATTAATTCCTGGTAGGGACAATGTATTTAGTTATGCAATCATAAATAAACTACCAAGTATGTTAAAAGCTTATAACTCAATATGTCTGGTCCCACCTGTGTTGTGCAGTATTGACTTGTAAGCCTTTAATAATACACTTGGTAACATATGGCTGCATATCGAAATACGGTGTCCCTAGCAGCAATTAATATTTGCCCAAGTTTGAGGCAGTGAGACGGTAGAATCGTTTGCACGCCGAGAAAAATGCTTGGCAGCATTTCGCCCGTTTTTGCGTTCTGAGTTCAAATTCAGCCGAGGCCGACTTTGCCGTTCATCTTTTCGGAGGTTAACAAAATAAGTACCAGTTGAATACTGGGCTCGATGTAATCAACTTACTCCTCTCCCTCAGAATTACTGGTCTCGTGCCAAAATTTGTAAGTAATAATTAAGGCGGTGAGCTGGCAGAATGGTTAGCACGTCGGGCAGAGTGCCTACCAGCATTTCGTTCGTCTTTACGTTCTGAGCTCAAATTCAGCTGAAGCCGACTTTTTCTTTCAACCTTTCGGTGTCGATGAAATAAGTACCAGTTGAATGCTGGGGTCGATAAAAA
>NC_043002.1:76535438-76577938 GCF_006345805.1 Octopus sinensis
TAGGAAAATATACTATTTCCTTCTATTCAACTCTCTCATATCGTCTCTGATGATGGTATCTTTTATATCTCTGAAACGACTGTAAGACTACATTTCTCTTTATAGATGTCCTAGAAATTTCACACTGCTTCGGCTTTGTTGTCTCATTTTATTTAACATGTACACGCTCACACATGACTCCTTACTGATACTATTATTGAACCGGGAGTCTAACAACGGTCCTTCCGTAGCACTTATATAGCCTTACCTGCCTTTTGGGTCATCTGGATACCAAAACCTCTCTCTTATATTTATATATATATATATATATATATATATATTATATATATATATATATATTATATATATATATATATATATATATATATATATATATATAATACACTTAAGTACAGGACGTCACCAACGAGTGAAACATACATAAACACATAAAGAGAGACAAGTACGGGACAAAATACCAAAAAAACCTCAGTTGTTCTCCTCAGTTGTCGACCGTTTATTATTCCCTATTTCGCGCTTTCAACGACAAGATAGGAAAGCATAATATGACAGCAGCATCCAGAAATTTTAAATATATAAAATGGGTGACATTTTCATTTGACACCGCTAGAAAAAAATCCCATTTTCCGTAGCGGTGTCGTATGAAATTGTCACCCATAATTATAACCCTAGTATCGATCTATTGCGTTTCAATCTATTTTAGAGTTAGGGGTAGGGTTACGGTTAGTGTTAGGGGTGGGGGAAGGGTATCTTTTTTTTCTTCGCAAATGTAAATAAACCCAATCTGCTTCTTAAACGAGGGACATATTCATACAGCACGGTATGTTTTCACTCCAAATGGACGTATTTGATAGGTTAAAATTGCCGAAATGCTCGATTTTAAAGTGGAAATATGCTACAACATATAGAATTTTCTCAATAAAGCCAAGAAAAAATGATGTTTTATAAACACATTTTTCCAGTATACGAAGTTTCAAAGTGTTTATTAGTTAACTAGAAATTGTGTTGACATATGCCGTTCAAAAGGAAACGATCCCACTTAATACATCACGGTTCTCAATTATAAGGCCTGACGACAAACGATTTTTTCAAGACGGGGTAAAAAGATAGAAAGAAAGAATAAAAGAGTTATAGAAAGACAAGAATTGATATTTGTGCGTGACTTGTATTTTGCTTACTTATAGACTCCGAAAGAATGAAAAAAATATTGATTTCGATGGAGTTTGAACCCGGAGCGCATTGAGTCGGAATGCATACCGCAAAGCTGTCTATTGTATTACATGCACATGTATCTGTGTTTTGTGTGCGTTCGTAGGTATATAGATCTGTTTGTGATGTGCGTTTGTCTGAGTGTGAATAAACGCGCTAAATCATGCATACACACTGACACTTAAACACACACATACACACACACACAGCTTCGGTGACAAATATATACGCAGATGTTTCTCGCTAGCAGTCTTGAATATACATAATGTCTTTGTATTGAAAATGGGTAAGGTGAGTATTTATGTTTCACCGTGTGTATCAATATGTTTCGCTTCTTCGTGTTCGTATATATATGTATATATATATATATGCTTTAGTTTTCTGTGAGTAGTTGTGCATGCGTGCCATGTGATTTATGATTGTAAGTGTGTATTTGTGTGTGTGTGCGTGTGTGTGTGTGTGTGTGCGTGTCAACGTCTGCATATAAACTTGTTTCAACGTGTGTGTGTCAAAATTCAGTATAAATTTATGTGCTTACACAAATGTATAAATACACACACTCACTTGTGTATATACATGTGTGTATATGCGTGCGCGCGTGCGCACGCGTAACTTGTATAATAATTGGCCGTATGTATGTATATATGTATGTATATAAATATATATATATAAATATATAATATTTATGTATATACAAATATGAGTATCTATATATATCTGTATACATATATGTATAACTATAAGTATATATGTATTTATGTATGTATAAATATGAATATGTATAAAAGAGTATTTATATCTGTATACATACATATATATATATATATATATGTATATTTCTGTGTGCGTGTGTGTATATAACTATGAGTATGTATGGATGCATTTATGTATACGTATGTGTGTGTGTGTAGCCAATTATGTATCTATGTATGTCTGTATGAGCTTGGCCATTTGTAAGTAGATAGAAAAACAGAGAAAGAGGTTGAGAGAAAGCGAAAGAGAAAGAGAGAGAGGAGAGAGAGAAAGAGAATAGTGGACACTCGATCTTGATGAAATAGGGAAAGTATTCACATGAGTACTCTCGATTAAACAATGAGGATACTTTGCCGTCTAATCCGAAGCCTTTTGGAGAGATGTAATGACTGTTTGTGTGTGTGTGTGAGACTGTGAAAGTATGGTTGTGAATATGTATGTTGTAATTGAGTGAAGTGCCACTACTTGGTATTCTATCTCTTTCACGTTACTTCCTCCCTCCACCACTCAACTATGACAAGACGTTTCCTTTTACAAGAGACGATATTCCCAAGTTATATATATATATATATATATATATATAGAAGGAGCTTCTACAGACTAGAACTGTTTCATTCAAGAGAATCTTCAGAAGATTTCTCTTGAATGAAACAGTTCTAGTCCTGTAGAAGCTCCTTCTATATAATAAATTAATTTTACTCTGCTATGTATTGAGTACCTTATTTACTGTGGTTAACCCCGAATCAACCCGGGACCTACATATATATATATATATATAGACATATAGATAGATAGATAGATAGATAGATAGATAGATAGATAGATAGATAGATAGATAGATAGATAGATAGATAGTTTTATATGTGCGTGTGTATGTTTATACGTGCGCGTAAGTGTGTGTGTGCGCCTGTGTTTGCGTCCGTGTGTGCTCCGAAAATGGCCAACAAAATGGAGGTACAATCACAATGGGTGACAACTGAAACGTACTCGATTTAACGTTACTGAGAATAGCATTTGGGAAAAGAGAGAAAAAAGAGAGAGTGAGAGAGAGAACACGACTCACGCACATGCGCGTGCACAGACACTCATACGGCTTTAGCTTCTAATCTACCGCGAAAACATGTCTGGTCATGGCTAAATATTACTTTATTTTGAAACGGTTGAGGTTAGTAACAGGAAGAGTATCCGGTCGTAGACACTCCGCCTCACCAAATTCCGTCTGACCCATGCAACCATGGAAAAGAGGAGGTTAAAATGGTTATGGTGCTGATCAAGATCAGGATGTTTTTGTATATGTGGCTGTGTGGTAAGAAGCTTGTTTCCCAACCACATAGTTCAGTCCCACTGCGTGGAACCTTGGGCAAGTGTCGTATACTAATAGCCTGGGTATGGTAGACGGAAACTGGAAGAAGCCCGTCGTACATATGTGTGTGTGTGTGTGTGTCTGTGTGTGTGTGTGTTTATACCAATACGCATAGAAAGAAACACTCTGGCAGAGAAGCGGGGAGGAGTAAAAATGAATACTCTGTGCATTAGGAATGTACATGTAAATAAAATTGAGACGACAGGACAAACGATTAATGGAAAAGGACAAATAGATAAGGAAAAACCTCTCATCAGTTGTAGAGTCCAGAATCAATGTTGTTTCGGTGCTCTTATTTCCCCTCTTTCTTTCTAGTCGTTATATTTGTCTCTTTTGCACGTTCTAAGTCTAGTACTCCGTTTTAAAGTTTGTATTAAAAGAAAAGCCATGTTTTATCTTCCTTTCGTGGTAGCACTCTTTTTGGTTCTTCGCTGATTCGCTGCAGGTACAGCGCTTCGGGGACGCCTCCCTCATAACATTGGGAGTTAAAACACTTGAAAGTCATTGACAGGCGAGACAACTCACTTCCAATTCCATATATATATATATTCTTTACCTGCACGGACATTCAAAAGAACTGACGTGTTTTTCTCTCTCTCTCTCTCTTCTATTTTTCTCTTTTCAAAAGAAAAAAAATGTTTCTCCCAGCGTTCACTATTTTCCTCTCTTCCTGGTCTAACGACACTCTGTGTTTGTTTTCGTTCAGTTTCCTTATTTATCTCCACTGTCATGTTTTGTCCCCAACTTTTGACCCTCCATAAATCCTAGATTATATTTTCGAATTCATAAGAGCAACTGCCTTTGAAGACTCATATTGTCGTTGAATGCTCGAAATGAGGAGTATATAGACAGTCGACAACTGATGAGGGGTCCTTTCTCTATGTTTACTTGTCCTCTTTTCCATTTTTTCTCGTTGTATTCATATTTAACTGAACCCATATATGTACCCATATATACAACATATGCATGTATATGTATATATATATATATATGATTGATTGATTCTAGTTTCAGCTCATGAGCTGTGGCCATGCTGGGGCACTGCCATTTGTGGTGAAAGAGTACAGCAGGGATCACCAGCCCCTGCTGGAGCCTCGTTGAGCTTTTTAAGGTGTTTTTGCTCAATAAACACTCACAACGCCCGGTCTGGGAATCGAAACCGCGATCCTACGACCGCGAGACCGCTGCCCTAACCCTTTTATAATTTACTGGTTATACCCCAGAGCTGAGGTTATGCTATGTATGTGTGTGTGTGTATGATATATATATATATTATCCTATATATATATATATATATATATATATATATATATATGACATCATATATATGATTTATTATTATTAGTATTAGTAGTATTAGTCGTGTATAATATTATATTATATTATTTGTGGGTTAACCGGGCTACCGTTGGTTTCATATTAAGTAGTTTTGGGTATTCATCCTCATTGTTCATTAACGTATAAATGTATATATGAATGTATATTTGTTTATTAATACATATACTCAGGTTTGAATAAGCAGGTACATGTGCGTGTGCATATACATACATATTTATATATATATATATACAACTATAATGTAGATATATATATATACATATATATACAACTATATGTATAAACACACAAATGCATTCATACGTATTTATATATATGCTCTCTCTCTCTCTCACACACACACACACAACACACACATAGTTCCATGTATGCCTATATGTGTGTGTGTGCCTGTCTGTACGCAGTGCTTCTGTGTGTGTGTGTATGTGTGTGTGAGTATATGTGTGTATATGTGTGTATGCGTGTGTGTGTGTGTGTGTGTGTGTGTTGTGTGTGTGTGTGTTGTGTGCATGCGTTCATAATACGTCAAAATATGCTTCTGACCACCTGGGATCGTTGTCAGAAGTATAACATGATTTATTAGCTAACAAAAACATCCCGATCATTCGTTGCAGTGTTTTTGCGTACAGTTATTCTTTTCTAAATATTATTTCACACAATTCTGGTAATTTTATGTTCTTGTTTTGTTTTTTTCTTTTTTTTTTTTTTCCTTTTCGTTTCGCATTCTTTCACTCTTTCATTCTTTCTTTTGATCTGATCTATCATTTTTTTTTTCTTCAAAAATACGAAATTATCAAAAAAAAAAAAAAAAAGACGAAACAAAATTCACAGCTAAACTAAGAAAATATCCTTTTTGCTTATAAAATGGTTTTTCTTTTCTTTGTTCAGTTACTCATGTCTTCCTGATGTTTTTCTGTTTTGTTTTTTTTGTTGTTAAATACGAAAAACGAAAAAACAAGCTAATTGTTAAACATATTTCTTTATTTTTATTACAAAAGGAAAAAGAAAGAAACAACATATATTTATAACGTAAACACGAAAGAAACATTTTTATAAATGTAAGTACATGCACAGTCATACACTAACACTTTAATAATAATAATGATGATGATGATGATGATGATGATGTTATTAATAATGATAATAACAATAATAGTAGTAGTAGTAGTCGTAGTAGTAGTAGTAGTAGTAGTAGTAGTAGTAGTAGTAGTAGAAGTAGTAGTAATCCTTTCTACTATAGGCGCAAGGGCTGAAGTTTGGGGGGGAGGGGGCCAATCTGTTAGATTGACTCCATTACGCAACTGATGCTTAATTTATCGATCCCGAAAGGATGAAACGCGAAGTCGACCTCGGCAGAATTTGAACTCAGAATGTAAAGACAGACGAAATACCTGTTTCTTTACCACCCACAAGGGGCTAAACACAGAGGGGACAAACAAGGACAGACAAACGGATTAAGTCGATTATATCGACCCCAGTGCGTAACTAGTACTTATTTAATCGACCCCGAAAGGATGAAAGACAAAGTCGACCTCGGCGGAATTTGAACTGAGGACGTAACGGCAGACGAAATACCGCTAAGCATTTCGCCCGGCGTGCTAAAGATTCTGCCAGCTCGGCCCGATATTTGTGGGGAGAGGACTTACCGATTACATCGAATCTAGTATGTTTAACTTGTACTTGATTTATCGACCCCGAAAGGATGAAAGGCGAAATCGACCTCGGCGGAATTTGAACCCAGAACCTTTGCTTGGCATGCTAAGAATTCTGCCAACTCGCTGCCTTAGTAATAATAATGATAATAATAATAACAACAACAACAACAACAACAACATCGAAAAATACCTTAGGAATGAGAACCCAGGTTCGAAATTTCCCCAAGACACCTGATGAAGGCTGGAGGGTATATCAGCCGAAACGTTGTGTTAACAACAAACAAGATGGGGACAAATATCCCTCAAATGTAAAGAATATCAATAATGTACAATATGGCTATAAAATGTTTGATTAAAATATAATTCATCTCTTTTACATGGATGATTTAAAGCTCTTTGCAAAAAATGACCAACAACTACGCGGCTTATTAGCAACTGTTAAACAATTTCAGTGATGACATCAGGATGTAATTTGGCCTCGATAAATGTGAAAAAGCTACCTTTATCAAAGGAAAAAATTACAGAAACATTCAACGTTAATTTTGACCAGCAGAATGTCATAAAGGAGTTAGAACAAGCGGAGGGAATCAAACATTCAATGTTGAGGGAAATGATCAGAAGAGAATGTTATCGCAGGGTAAGGGCAATACTCAAATCAGAGTTGAATGCAAGAAACAGGATCGAATAATAATAATAATAATAATAATAATAATAATAATAATAATAATAATAATAATAATAATAATAATAAATGCCCTGATGCAGTACCAGGCAGTGGCTCTCATGGCTTCTGATCTTAACTGATTGGAAGTGTTATCATGTATTGTTTTGTCTTGGTATAAAAGATGGGCTACAGCAAATATTCTGCTCAATACCACAGATTTGCTTGTCAGTTGTTTGACCTTAACCAGTTGAGCATGTCCCTTAGTGGCTGACGATATGTGCATCTCTGATCACGAGCAAAGTAGTGGGGGAGCATCATAGCCATGTGTTGAGAGGGTTCTTTGGGGTTTGAATAATTCACCTCTGAACATGGGGTTCTTTCAACATCCTTAAACAACCCTTATTCAGGACCTTTTGAGCGGGATGGGCTACTCAACCTGAAGAAAATCTAACTGGGCCCCACCTGCAAGGTCATGCGCTGTTTATCTTGATATGATATCACCATGTCGCGCACATATGGTTGTGATGCATGTGCCTGGTGTACCCTTATCAGACGGGTAGTCATGATGGGTATATTGGGCTTCGTATATTTTACCCCAGTGTCACTTTGATGGCATGAACTGCTCTCTCACTCAATAATAATAATAATGATAATGGTTTCAAACATTGTCACAAGGCCCACAATTTTGGTGGACCCAGGTACTTATTTTATCCGCCCCCCCCCAATGAAAGTCAAAGTCGACCTCGGCGGAAGTTGAACTTAAAGCGTAACGTCAGCCGAAATGCCGCTAAGCATTTCTTCTGGAGTCCTAACGTTTCTACCATCTCGACCCCCTCATAATAGTAATTACAATAACAATCCTGTTTATTATAAGCACAAGGCTTGAAATTTTTCGGGAGTGGGTTAATTAATAGCATCGACCCCAGTGTTCAGCGGATACTTTTTATTTTTTTTTTCACCTCCGAAAGGAATGAAAAGCAAAGTCAACCTCGGCGGAATCTGAACACAGAACATAAAAACGGGCGAAATACCACTAAGCATTTTCCTGGTGTGCTAACGATTCTGCCAGCTATCCGCTTCAGATAATAATAATAATAATAATAATAATAATAATAATAATAATAATAATAATACTTTGTAGAAATAATGGCCTAGAAAGATCAAAGACGTGACACGATCAAATCCCAGAAGGGGCTCACTGAGAATTAGGATTGCAACGTCCTGCGGGATGCAATTATTCTGTGTGACCATCAGATTAAACATCGGAAACCTGACATAGTTGCAGTGACAGAAAGGAAACAAACAAGCCTGATAATTGACGTAGCATGTCCTGGTGACAGCAGGATTGAAGAGAAAGAAGAAAAAGTGAACATTTATGATGAACTGAAGTTGAAAATACGCAATTTGTGGGCAATGCAGAGAGAGGATGCGATGCCGCAGTACCTGACTACGAACACGGTTCAAAAAGATTGGAACGAATGTAAAGATAGAACATCTACAAAAATCATCGTTACTTGATACGGCATGAGTCCTCTGCAAGTTTCTTGAAGTATGATCCGTAAACAAGTGCCACTTTAATCTGCTGGCTGTGGGCAGCTGACACTTTCCATCATATCCAGCAAAATAAAGCTGAAATTTTTCACGATATAATAATCCTTTCCACTATAAGCACAAGGCCTGAAATTCTGTGGGGGGGGGGGAGGGTTAAGTCGATTACATCGACCCTAGTACACAACTGGTACATAATTTATCGACCCCGCCCCCGCCGAAAGGATGAAAGGCAAAGTCGACCTCGGAGGAATGTGAAATCAGAACGTGAAGACAGACACAAACATCATCATCATCATTGTTCGACCGTGGTCGAGACAATGGAATTTACCATGCTACGCCAGACTTCACGGTCCATCATGGCATTACGGAGGTCCTGTTGCTGGATGCCTGTATCCCTGGAGATTACATCAGGGTAGGAGAGTGTGCGCCCTCTGGTATTGCGAGTAGATGGCTTCCAGAGGAGAAGAGTAGAAATTACTTCTTTTTCAGCTCTACAACAATGTCCAGTAAACTGGACTCTCCTACCTTTCACAAGAGATGACACAGGTGGTAGTTTCCCATATATTTGCATTTTGGTTGGATGGCGCTTCCACGAGAGATTTTGAGCTCTCATAAGGAGGCGAGTGTAGGTTCTATCCAACCGCCTCTCAAGCTTCTTTGATAACGTCCAGATTTCTGAGCCATATAGTAGAATTGGTTCAACTGTGGCTTTGAAGATTTCAAGTTTGAAATCTACTTAAATTTGATGACCAGATCTTTTGCATGTCATTACAGGCTGACCAGGCCATACCCTTTCTAGTTGGAAAGTCTTTTCCAGATGATGATATGTATGACCCAAGATATTTATAATCAGAAACCATATTTAAGGGCGCATTGTTGAGAGTATGGATGATGCAATCACTGTTGGACAGGCACTTGTTTATGTATTCAGTTTTTGGCCTCATTGAGGTAAAGACCTACACAATTTGAGGCTTGTTCAAGAGATTGTAAAAGAGACTGGGCATTGGAGAGAGAATCACTGATAAGAGCGATGTCGTCAGCAAAGTCAGTGTCTGTCAAGTACTCAGCTGGGTGTCTGGAACTTCTTGGTTTTATTTCAAAGCCCTTGCCAGAGATGGTATCAACTGACATACGTAGCACATAATCAACAACAATGATGAAAAGAAATGGGGCGAGTGTGTCTCCCTGCAGTATTCCGGCTTTGATTAAGAAAGATGATGTTTCTCCGTCAGGGGTTAAGATGGTTGAAGACGTATCTGTGTAGAGGACCTTGATGGCAGAAATGATTTTGTCTGGTATCCCATAGAGCTTAAGGATTTCAAACATCTTGTACCTATCTACAGAATCGAACGCTTTAGAAAAGTCTACAAATACCATTGCAAGATTGCACAACACACACAACGTGCTTCTTTCAGTTTCCGTCAACCAAGTCCACTCACAAAGGTTTGGTTGCCTGAAGCTATACTAGAAGATACTTGCCTAAGGTGCCACGCAGTGTGAGTGAACCCGGAGCAATGTGGTTGGGAAGCAAACTTCTTACCACACAGCCAAATCTGTGCTTAGATATAAATATATATCGCTGCTGTAGGCACCACTCGTCTCTGAGTCTGGTTCATATATATATATATATATATATATATATATGTATGAATTTATGTGTAGATTTATGATGCCCGAATCTATTCTATTCCCGACTCGACCTTCTGAGCCAGGTTTAAAAGCATTATGGAGGTACAAGATGAACCAGACTCAGAGACGAGTGGTGCCTACAGCAGCGATATATATTTATATCTAAGCACAGATTTGGCTGTGTGGTAAGAAGTTTGCTTCCCAACCACATTGCTCCGGGTTCACTCACACTGCGTGGCACCTTAGGCAAGTATCTTCTAGTATAGCTTCAGGCAACCAAACCTTTGTGAGTGGACTTGGTTGACGGAACTGAAAGAAGCACGTTGTGTGTGTTGTGCAATCTTGCAATGGTATTTGTAGACTTTTCTAAAGCGTTCGATTCTGTAGATAGGTACAAGATGTTTGAAATCCTTAAGCTCTATGGGATACCAGACAAAATCATTTCTGCCATCAAGGTCCTCTACACAGATACGTCTTCAACCATCTTAACCCCCGACGGAGAAACATCATCTTTCTTAATCAAAGCCGGAATACTGCAGGGACACACTCGCCCCATTTCTTTTCATCATTGTTGTTGATTATGTGCTACGTATGTCAGTTGATACCATATATGGCTTCCATATATATATATATATATATAATATATATATATATATATATATATATATATATATATATATATATATATATATATATATATATATATATAGGGAGAGTTTACCTGCTCAGAGGCCTACGCAAAGTTTTAAAAAAGTTTTCATCGTTCTCGACACGGTCAAGGAGATTTTGTGCAACTGAAACCCGAGTGTCTTTTTGGTCAGCTGAAAGCAGTTTTGGCATAAACTTGACAGACGCATCTGATACCCAAATTTGAATGGACTGAACTGAACCGTAACTAATCTGCACATCCTCTGTTAACTCACAGATGGTGATTCGACGATTTCCCATCCACAGCTGCACGCACATCTGCGATGTTTTTCTCAGTTCTGCTGGTTGCAGGTCTCCCAGAACATCGGAACAACTCGTACACTTGTGTGCAGCTCATACACACCTCTCCATACATTCTCTGCAACCTAGCATAGGCCTCTGAGCAGGTGTCGCCATAAAATTCTCTGTCATGGTCAATGCGACGGTCACAGGTTACACACGTTACTTCGAAGCACTTCTGCGAAAAGCGGAAGCAAGCTAGAACGTTAAAACTTAGTGCACATGCACAGCAGATTTCAAGATCAATTTGTGCCAAGTGGCTTCACTCTGCGTGTATTAATTTCATTCATATAGCTTCGTTACAGTCCGGATACTTATTGATCAGACCTCGTATATAGATATATACTCTTTTACTCTTTTACTTGTTTCAGTCATTTGACTGTGGCCATGATGGAGCACCGCCTTTTTTTTTAGTCGAACAAATCGACCCCAGGACTTATTCTTTGTAAGCCTAGTACTTATTTTCTCGGTCTCTTTTGCCGAACCGCTAAGTTACGGGGACGTAAACACACTAGCATCGGGACAAACACAGATACACAGACATACATACACATACATATATATATATATATATATATATATACATATATACGACGGGCTTCTTTCAGTTTCCGTCTACCAAATCCACTCACAAGGCTTTGGTCGGTCCGAGGTCATAGTAGAAGACACTTGCCTAAAGTTCCACGCAGTGGGACTGAACTCGGTACCATGTGGTTGTGAAGCAAGCTTCTTACTACACTGCCACAACAGACGACTATTTTCGAACCAACCCGAGTACTTCATTGGTACTTTATTTTATCGACCCAGAAAAGATGAGAGGCAAAATTGACGGCGGCGGCATTTGAACTTGAAGCACAAAGAACCATAAGAAATGCCGCTGAGCGTTTAGTTCGACGCGCTAACGACTCTGCCAACTCGTCGCTTAGTTTAATTGGCTGTAACAGCTTTCCCTTTATAAAAAGGATCTCCTACAAATTACAGGAGGGTAAAAAGAAACAACAACAAACAAAAAGCATTTCCTTTCTCCTAGTTGGTCCCTACCTCAAATGAGCTACCACTTAACATCCACACGAAACCTATTATCGACGCCACTCCCTTGCCTATTTACAACTGTCTAGGTGTAGGTCATTCAGTCAAGGTTTATCACGGGGTTTTTTGTTGTTATTTTTCGTTTGTTCTTGTTTTGATTTGTTCATTTTTTTTGTTTTTCTTTTCTTTCTAAATGATTTTGTTATCGACAATTTATAAGTCACGACTCAGTGATTCCACTTCAGTTCCGGTCGGCATGTTACTTTTTCATTGTCCAAAAAAAAAAAAAAAAGAAAAGAATCGGCGAGCTGGCAGAAACGTTAGCACGTCGGGCGAAATGCGTTGCTGTATTTCGTCTGCCGTTACGTTCTGAGTTCAAATTCCGCCGAGGTCGACTTTGCCTTTCATCCTTTCGGGGTCGATAAATTAAGTACAGGGGTCGATATAATCGACTTAATCCGTTTGTCTGTCCTTGTTTGTACTCTCTGTGTTTAGCCCCTTGTGGGTAGTAAAGAAATGGGCATTTCGTCTGCCACTACGTTCTGAGTTCAAATTCCGCCGAGGTCGACTTTGCCTTTCATCTTTTCGGGGTCGTTAAATAAGTACCAGTTAAGCACTGGGGTCGATGTAATCGACTTAATCCGTTTGTCCGTCCTTGTTTGTCCCCTCTATGTTTAGTCCCTTGTGGGTAGTAAAGAAATTGGTATTTCATCTGTCTTTACGTACTGAGTTCAAATTCCACCGAGGTCGACTTTGCCTTTCATCCTTTCGGAGTCAATAAATTGTGTACCAGTTACGTACTGGAGTCGATCTAATCGACTGGCCCCTCCAAAAGTTTCGAGCCGTGTGCCTAGAGTAGAAAAGAATTAAAAAAAAAAGATTTAATCGGTTAGCACGCCGGACAGAATACTTAGCGGAATTTCATTCGTCTTTGCGATCTGAGTTCAAATTCTGCCGATGTCAATGCTGCACGTTTTATCCTTTCGGAGCCGATAAAATAAGTACCAGTTGCGCACTGGGTTCAATGTAATTGACTTGCCCCCTCCTCCTAAAATTGCCAGCATTGTACCAAAATATGAAACCAATATTTCTTAATGATTCATGCATTTTTTGAAAGTATAAGGAAAATACTTTGCGGTATTTCAGCAGATGACAACGTTCCTCTAAAAGAAATGGAGAAACTTTCAAAATACAAATACCTGGAAATAGAGGTAACTCGAATGTGGAATCTAAAAACAGAAACAATTCCTATCATAGTAGGCGCATTAGGTATGAAATCATACCACCTAACAAAGAAGAAGAAGAAGAAGAAGAAGAAGAAGAAGAAGAAGAAGAAGAAGAAGGAGGAGCAGGAGGAGGAGGAGGAGAAGAAGAAGAAGAAGAAGAAGGAGGAGGAGGAGGGGAGGAAAGAGAGAAGAAGAAGAAGAAGAAGAAGAAGAAGAAGAAGAAGAAAAGAAATAAGAAGAAGAAGAAGAAGAAGAAGAAGAATGAAAGGCAAAGTCGACCTCAGCAAGATTTGAACTTAGAAACTATGGCTGTATGCTTACGAAGCTCGTCTTGCAAGCACCTGGTTTCGAGTTCAGTTTCACTGGGCGGCACGTCGGAAAGTGTCTTCCATAATAGATTCCGTTTATAGACTCCGATTCCACTATAAACTCCGATTAATGCCCTGAGAGTAAATTTGGTCGATAGCAACTGTGTGGAAGCCATCGTGTGTAGTGTGTAGTGTGTGTGTAGTAGTGGCGCGCGCACACATTATTAGCCATTTGAAAAGACTATGAAAGTCTCGACCACGGTCGAACAATGATGATGATGATGATGTGTGTGTGTGTGTGTTGTGTGTGTGTGTGTGTGTGTGTGTGTGTGTGTGTGAGTGCGTGTATGCATGTATGTATAAAATTAATGTGGGCAGCGAAAGCGACGGCTAAATTTATGTGTGTGCGCGTGCATGTGTGTTTGTGCCAGTGGTTCCTCCATCGCTTAGCAACCGGTGTTGGTTTGTCAACGGCCGCGTTTCATTGCGGTTCGGTAAAAAAAAAAAAAGTATGACCGATAAATAAGTACCAGTCTTAGATACATACCGGGGTCGATATAAGCAACTAAAATCATTAAACGCAATGATCCAACGTGGCTGCAGTCGTAAGCTAGGAAAAGAATAAATAAAATAAATAAATAGATAAATAAAAACATAAATGGCTGCAACCAGAAAGCTAAAAACCTCTAAAATAACGTAAGAATATAGACCGAAATAATATCCTTTAACTATATCTCCATACATCCAACTTCGACATACAAGCCAGCCATATAGCCATTCGACAATAAGCAAGTATTATATTAAAATTGCAACAGTGTCTGGTCGTTATCTTTTACAATCTCATGGCGGTGGTAAAAGACTCCCAATTAGTTTCCCATTTCTTGAAATACCTGCCACATCAATAGCTTACTGCTTAGTTTATGGTTCAAACTACTTACGCTGTCCACCTTTATAATCCGTTTAAAATTCCACCTTTCTTATGGCCACCACTACCACCGTTCAAGAGCTGTTTCCGCTGTTTGAGTGTAACGATGCACAATTACGTATATGTGAGTGTATGTGTGTGTGTGCGCGTATGTGTGTGTGTGTGTGTGTCACTTTACGTATGTGTGCGTGTATGTGTGCCACTTTACGTATGTGTACATGTATGTGTGTCGATATACATACATACATACATACATATATATATATATATATATATATATATTATATATATATGTGTGTGTGTGTGTGTGTGTGTGTGTGTGTGTATACGTTTACTCATAATATATACGCAAACATACACTCACAATTCTTTATCTACCCACCTATCTATCTATCTATCTATCTATCTATCTATCTATCTGTATGTATGTGTGTGTGTGTGTGCGCGTGTTTGTTTGGAAGCGCAGTATGGCTGAAGTGGTTTAGAATTTCGCTTTGTAATCGCCAGGTCCTGGGCTCGATTCTGCTGCATGGCGTCTTGCACACAGTAACCAAGGATAGTAAATACTTTCTATCTCAACTTTAAGAAGGGCTTTGCTTGAAATATCGAGAGACTTTCTCCCGAAGACACATAAACTAAAAAAACTTTAAATTCTTCCAATAAATACAGTTGTCGCCGATCTAAGCCACCAGTAATTTCCGCGTATTTATACATCCTTGAGAGACGTTGAGCAACTTGGAGGACCTGCCATGAGCAAGTAAAAGAGTAAAAAGCGTAGTCTGGCAACCTTTTGATACCACCTTGTATGATGGAACCTCCAGTCGAAGGCGACGTATGAATGTTCAGATTTTGCTGAACGACTTGCGTAAATGATTTGTTTATGGTGATCAAATCTATGAGCTGTACATGTACTCATTCCTTCCATCGAATCGACGTTGCCTGAACAGGTACACAGTGTGACACGTGTCAGGTTTCAAGTGATCGCAGTGCAACGTAAGTAAAATGTAGCTATCGGTCGAAGAATTGAAACGATGATTTGGCGATCGTGAGTGCAACACCCTAAACTACTAAGCCATTGCACACTGTGGAAGTGAACCCGAAAGCACGTGTTTGAAAGCGAGCTTCTTTACCAGAAAGTCATGCCTGCACATATCTATAAATGTGTGTGTGGCGGCGAGCTGGCAGAAACGTTAGCACGCCGGGCAAAATGCTTAGCGGTATTTCGTCTGCGTTACGCTGTGAGTTCAAATTCCGCCGAGGTCGACTTTGCCTTTCATCCTTTCGGGGTCGATAAATTAAGTACCAGCTACGCACTGGGGTCGATGCAATCGACTTAATCCATTCGTCTGTCCTTGTTTGTCCCCTCTGTGTTTAGCCCCTTAGTAGGCAATAAAGAAATATATAAATGTTTGTGTGTGAGTGTGTGTGAGTGCACGTGTACGTGTGTGTGCGTATATTTGTGTATGTGAGTGTGTGTGTTTCTGTATATGTGTCTTTGTGTTTGTGTTACCTCTCCCCTACCCACGTTTGACAACCGGTGTTGGTTTGTTCGTGTTCCTGTAAACTAGCAGTTCAGCAAAAGACACAGATAGAAGAAATAGCATACTTAGAAAATAAATTCTGGAGGTCGATCTGTTCGACTAAACCTTCAAGGTCGAATAACTGAAACAAGTGAAAGGTGGGAGAATTTGATGTTATATCGCCATTGATAGGGCATGTCCCTCCGTTGCAGTCAAAGGCCAGTAGGGTATGTTCTTATTGCAGCCGATATGAGAGAGGGAATACGATGAAAAGCACAACGAAGTATCTGGAAGAAGGTAATATTACCAGCAACCATGTATCTGGTCGTTTCTCTAAAACTTTTAAACTGAGTTAAAAATGGACGACGCGAACTGAAGCAAAGCAAGACTGACTTGACCTATTTGCGTGCTTGCGTTCAAAGAACACATTGTTGGCGCCGACAACGGCGACAGCGGTGGCGTCGGGGAAGGGGGTGAATGGGAGGAGGGGGTGGAAGGCATTCACAAAATAGGGTCATAAAAATCACTTAGAAACTCGAGCTTGAAGCCGCCAGCCCCCATAGTCAGGTGGTGTGTATGAGGAATGAAAATGTCGGAAGCGATTCGTTCTTTTCACCTCTCACCGAAAGGTCAGTCGTCAGCTGAGAGCATGGCATGCATTCAAGCGAAACCTACCTAGCGATGTCATTTTGACCTTTCTCACGTAAAGGGAACAGGTGCAATTTTATTTCACTTTCATATGTAAATAGGAGTAAAAAAATTTGTCACCGTATTTCTACCCCCAGTTAGGTTTTTAATGGTTCGTATATTAAGAATGTAAACACGATCTCAGAGATTTTTTTCTGGTTTTTCCTTCTTTTGTGTGGAGAGTGTCATTGAATTACTTAATATTAAAACGATCCTATTTTCCCACGCCAAGACATGTACAATATCGTATATTTACTTTGTTATTCTTTCACCACTACTTCGGTAAATTAAGTGACCGGTGTTCTTCACTGGTGACGTGAAATAAGAGCGAAACATGTAGTTTTTTCGCATGATTGCCAAGCGAAAGAAATCACATTAATGGCTGACGATATCATTCATTTGAGCTGTGTTTTTCTCACACTAACCACTACACATTTTTGCCCCACCCACCCACCCACCCAGAATATCCGGTCTCTAGAACTGAAAAGTTTTTTAAAGCAGAAACGCAAGAGTGATAGATAGATAGGATCTAGTTTTTTTTTTCATTCGCAAAATATACATTTTTTAAAAGGAAGTAAAAAATCTGAAAATCGACTATAATAATGTAGTCTCCAATGCTTTGAAGGTATGATGTTGTGGAGAGAAAAATTGAAGAAAAAAGTTACAGATAAGCGCAGGAGTGGCTATGTGGTAATTAGCTTGCTTACCAACCACATGGTTCTTGGTTCAGTCCCACTGCGTGGTACCTTGGGCAAGTGTCTTCTACTATAGCCTCGGGCCGACCAAAGCCTTGTGAGTGGATTTGGTAGACGGAAACTGGAAGAAGCCCGTCGTATATACATTTTTATGTATGTGTGTGTATATGTTTGTGTGTCTGTGCTTGTGCCCCAATATCACTTGATGGTGGTGTGGTTACGTCCCCGTAACTAGCGGTTCGGCAAAAAGAGACCGATAGATTAAGTACTAGGCTTCCAAAGAATAAGTCCTGGGGTTGATTTGCTCGACTAAAGGCGGTGCTCCAGCATGGCCGCAGTCAAATGACTGAAACAAGTAAAAGAGTAGATGTTTAAAAATCGAAAAAACTGGGTATTTTTAGCCAATTGGGAGACAGAAATTTTCTGCGTTTAGCGGACCGGTGTCAACTTTAAATTTGCAGTTTAGCATCTGACCTGTTGATTGTAAATTTCTAAATAAACAGAAATACCTAATAAAATCAAGATGTCTCTCCTTACTGTTTCTTTTGTTTCTTCATTGATTGTATGTTTTGATTATTTTTAAAAATTTGTTATATTTATCTGTTATATTTATCAGTATTATGTAACTAGCGGTTCGGCAAAAAGAGACCGATAGAATAAGTACTGGGCTTACAAAGAATAAGTCCCGGGGTTGAGTTGCTCGATTAAAGGCGGTGCACCAGCATGGCCGCAGTCAAAATGACTTAAACAAGTAAAAAGAGAAAAAGAGAGAAAGAGAGAGTTTCTCTGTTCCACGATATCCCTCTCATTTCCTGTTATGTGTGCTAAACTTCACTTAAACTGTTGAAATGTGAAATTAACGGTTTAAGAAATACTTCTAATTTAAATTTTTATGAATAGAATTAACCTAGTGAAATCATAAATCCAGCTATCTCGGACAATGAGTCCCAAAAACATACGAAATGAAAAATATGTAAAAATACTAACACACAGAAAAAGCACAGAAAAATACTAACACACAGAAGTACAGAAAAATATGTAATATACTAACACACAAAAAAATTAAAACAAAACACGCGGGTGAAATCAACTTACACAACAGCGGTACAGACAACAGTGAACCACAGCACAGCGTGCAGTTGTCATGGTAACAAACTGCTAATGCCACGCTGTCTGTTGATTGGCTAAAATTACCCAAATTTCCCAACTTTAATTCCAAATAGCATCAGATTCTTTAATTTACGAGATGAAGTAATTGGTTGATCGTAATCAAATTCAGAGTTGCATAGATACAACAAAATTAAAAGGAATCTGAGTAAAATTAAAAGGGGGCTCATTTTGCGAATGAGAAAGACTAGATCCGAGAGATATAACGGAAGCTTAGGCTGAAGTCAAAATTAACATAATGTTGGTCGGAAAAGCGCTGGATGGAACTTATCTAACACCAAATTTCTAACTCGAGGTTAGACTACGGTCATGCCGGGACACCGCCTTGAAGTTTTTAGTCGAATAAATTGTCTCGAGTACTCATATTTTTAAAGTTTGGTACTAATTCTATCGGTTTCTTTTGTTAAACCGTTAGAATATGGGAACATAAACAAGGCAACAACCGATTGCCAAGTGGTGTTGGGGTGATAAACACGACTGGCTTCCACACAGTTTCCGTCTACCAAATGCACTCATAGAGCATAGGTGAGTGAATTCATTCACTCGCCCGGGCTGCCATGCAATGGGATTGAACCTGAAAATTGCGTGGTTGCAAAGCGACCGTCTTAACCACACAATTATACAAGTGTCTCACAAGTGTACCGGCCTGGATAAAAACAAAACAGTATATAAGACGAATGCATTTTATATATACTCAGTTTAATGATAAATAAATATAACGAAACTAATCGAGAAATATTATTACACATAGGTCCAGGAGTGGCTGTGTGGTAAGTAGCTTGCTTACCAACCACATGGTTCCGGGTTCAGTCCCACTGCGTGGCACCTTGGGCAAGTGTCTCCAACTATAGCCTCGGGCCGACCAAAGTCTTGTGAATGGATTTGGTAGACGAAAACTGAAAGAAGCTGTTGTGTATATATATATATATATATATATATGTGGGGGGGGGTGTATGTGTGTGTGTGAGTGTGCGTGTGTTTGTGTGTCTGTGTTTGTCCCCCTACTCACTCTTGACAACCGTTGTTGGTGTGTTCACGTCCCCGTAACTTAGCGGTTCGGCAAAAAGACACCGATAGAATAAGTACCAGGCTTACAAATAATAAGTCCTGGGGTCGGTTTGTTCGACTAAAGGCGGTGCTTCAGCATGGCAGCAGTCAAATGACTGAAACAAATAAAAGAATATGTTGAAAATCAACTTTCTTCATTTATTGTGAGAAACTTTAAACATTTGTTAAACGAGTAAAATTGTGTTTGGAATTTATGAAACACTGAGACACCGGTATTGAAATTAATTGAATTAAGGTTTGATGAGAGAGAAAGCGTGTGCAAATTTGACCCTTGTGAACTCTGTAAAAGATTGATCACACCGTTTATAGACAAGCGCAAGAAATCTATCTTTCCTTCTGCTGCTTTATCTTTGAACAACGAACAACAAAAGGAGCGTGGCAAAATATGAAGATGGTTATCGTCGAGAACTGATGTTTGGATACATAAGCCACCACCTGTGGGCAAAAGCGCAAAGTATGAGATGTGTGTGTGTGTGTTTGTGTGTGGATAATATCGTATCTAATTGTGAAAAATCGATGGCAACTGTTCTGAGAACTCCTTACGGCTAAACGTACAATCCTATTAATGTGACACGAAAGAGAAAAAGTCACGCCGTCAGATTTGTATATCATCAATTAGAATTTCTCGTCGTCTGTTGCAAAAGTTGAACATCGAATTCTTCAGTTTCTCCTACAAGGCATAATAAGAGTTAAAGTTCGCCGTTTATAGATACAACAAGTTCTTTAAAATTCCTGAAGCAATTCATCATAGTATCAGTCTATATTTTATTTATGTATGAGTTTCCTACTTAAGTATGCAGGTATGTGCTATCTTAACAGATTTTTCTTAACAATGGTCTCTGACATATACATAATGCCACAAATGTGTGAGAGTGCACATGTATGGTCAACTGAGATGACGCCTATTATATGACTGGTACTTATTTTCTCGACGTCAGCCTCATAAGAGACAAAGCTCACTGCAGTGAAATCTAAACATAGAATATATGTACTGACCCAACATGGCCGCAGTTCCATTTCTGAAGCTAATAAAGGAATAAAAAGCATTATGGACGTTTAGAACTGGACTGAAGTGGAGTACTGGCGTAGTTACTATTCCTGCTAGAAACAACAACTTGCTTTCAAACTATACGCTATCTTAGAAAAAAAAAAACTTCTTGGGTTATGTGGTCTTTGACGGCTTGTTCAGAGAAAAGATAAGATGGTCACAACTGGAACATCTTTGGCCGTAGGTGGACTCAGTCATAGCTGACTTGGGTTCAATCTATAATTATAACTGCAACGTTAATACCAGTTCAAATATGTTAAGAGCACATTCGGACTTGTGAACAAGCCATCCACCGTGTTTTGTCATGGAGAAAATTTCTCAGTTTAGACACATGGTGTAAACTACACCTAAATCAGCTCACAGCGCCACCTATCCAGACTGTGAAATGCGAGCATTTCGGAATAGTTCTCTCTCTCTCTCCCCCTCTCTCTCTCTCCCCTCTTTCTCTCTCCCCCCTCTCTCTCTCTCTCTCTCCTTGCCTTCTTCTCTTCCTTTTTCTCGCCCACTCTCTCTCCCTTTCTTGATCTGTCCTTCCACCACCATTTTTCTCTCTCACACTCTGTCATTGTACAAATTATATTTTAATTTACGTAATCTATTTTATACTTCCTCTTTCTCCCTTCTACCTTTCTCAGCAGAGCCACTGCCTTCTCTTTTCTCATTCACGGAAGAAGTTGTTTGAAACAGACACAGTATGACTCAAAATTTGGCATTATATATACTTAAAGAGAGAGGAAGAGATTGTTTGTGTGTGTGTGTGTGTGCGTGCGTGGACGCATTCATATATTGTCTTTCATTCTATTTATTTTTCTGTTTATGTATACACACGCACACACATAAACATACATATATACATACATAGAACACATAGATACATACACACATATATGTATGTATGTATATATACACACATATATATACATATATACATATACATATATACATATATACATACATATATATACATACATATATATACACACATATATATACATATATACATATACATATATACATATATACATATACATATATACATACATATATATATATATATATATATTATATATATATATATATATATATATATATATATTATATATATATACATATATATATATATATAATATTCCATCTGCGACGATACTTCCGTCGTAACTGCTATCCTGTCTTTTCTCGCCCGCCTTCTAAGGCTACTGGTCGACATTTTTTCTCTCTCGTCGTCCACTATAATCCAGCGTTTGCAATACTTTTTTCGTCTGGCGTTAACAGCCCTTCTTATCTTGTTCTCCTTGTCCTGTCTCTCACTGTTATATATTTATTTTTCCACTGTTTATATATATATTTTTTACTGTTTATATGTTTGTACTGTCGTTACCGTCTTGCTTTTTTTACCCCTCTGCGAAAAGATCTCAGAATTTTAATTGATTTGCTTTTCGCAGGAAGGAAGTTTTCTTCGAAGTATACGTCTCGCTTTTATCCTTCGAAACGTTTAGTAGATGAAACCTTAGCGACTGAAGAAGGGGATTTTTCGTTTTGCTTATTGTCCTGTATCTCTTTTTTTGCTTGTCTTGTTCCTTGGTTTGTGTCTATGTTTTTCGTCTCTCTATGTGTTCGACGTCTTTTTGGTGTCCTGTACACATATATGCGTGTATATGTACATGTAGAGGTAGGTACGTACATATATGTTTATATATATGCATATATTCTATTTTATTAACATATATATATATATATATATATATATATATATATATACACATGTATTGTTGTCTCTATGTGCATGCGTGTTTGTATAAACAGACAGACAGACATTATATGTACGCACACACACACACACGCACGCATACATGCACACGCACAATCATTCATACATATTGAACATCTATCTGCAGTCAGAAAAGCAATGTTTTACAGGTTAATCTGCGCACACGCGCGCACACGCGCACACGCGCGCACACGCGCGCGCGACCGTGCGTGCGCACAGGCTACAAACTCAGACACGAACACACACACACCAAGCAGATAAATGCAAACATACACGACAACAACCCCCCCCCACACATACACACGCACACGCACACACACGTGCATACAAACACGAGCGCGTGCACACACACACACGCGCGCGCGCATACACACACACACACACACACGCATACACACACACACACACCAAGTTGTCAATCACAGAAATACTATAGAAATGGAACTTGCCATAAATCCAAGAACGAACGAACAATATCACTTAAAGAACACACATGATAAACGATTTGAAGATTTTAATAGCGAATCAACTAGAAATTTTCCAATAGGCACACATTGGAAATCACAATAATTGTTTGTTAAAGCGACATATTTTCCTTCATACCTTTTCCCATCCATTTTCTTTCTATTATTTATAAAGCTCTTTGAACCTTGTAAGTGTGGAAAATTTTCCAGTCCGATTGGTAAAAGATAGTTTGTCTTTCTCTTTGATTCACTAAATTTCATGTATGAATTGTTTGCTATGAAATGAAATAATTTGTCTCTTTTAGAGGTTGGTTGGTTGGTTGGTTGGTTGTTGTTGTTGTTGTTGTTGTTGTTGTTGTTATTGTTATTGTTGTTGTTGCTGTTGTTGTTGTTATGAGTGTGTGTGTGTGTGTGTGAGTGAGTGAAGTCGGAGGGAGTGCTGTGAGTAGTCATTATTTGTGTGTTTGTGTGTATGTGAAACACACACACACATGCACAATGAGTGTGTATGTGTGTGTGTGTGAATGTGTGTGTTTGTGTGTTTTTGCGTGACGGTAGGAGAGGCACGAGTTTCGTTTATTTTCTAACTTTTTAATATTTATTTTTTTGTTTTATTTACTTACATGCATATGAATATATGTATATGGAGAGAGAAAGATATGTCGTTATAAGTATTTATGTGCGTATGTATACGTATCCGTATATATATATATATATATATGCATTTATATATGCATACATACTCACACACGCACACACACATTTATATATATATATATGCTTACTTACTTGTATATGTGTATTATATACATATAATATGGGTGTATATGCATGTATATGTGTATATATATATTATATATATATATATATATATATATATAGGGAGAATTCACAAAAAAGCAAAAGATAGACAGACAAACAGACAGACAGAAAGGCAGGCAGGCAGACAAACAGATAGACAGACAGATAGATAGAGTGACAGATAGACAGATAGATAGATAAATAGATAGATACATGCATATATACATACATACATATATACGTACAGACAAACATTTAGACAGAGACATTGATAGTTAGAGAGTTAGCTAGCTAGCTGGAGATCTAGATAGATAGATAGATAGATAGATAGATAGATAGATAGATAGATAGATAGATAGATAGATAGATAGATAGATAGATAGATAGATAGATAAATAGATAGATACATGCATATATACATACATACATATGTACAGACAAACATTTAGACAGAGACATTGATAGTTAGAGAGTTAGCTAGCTAGCTGGAGATCTAGATAGATAGATAGATAGATAGATAGATAGATAGATAGATAGATAGATAGATAGATAGATAGATAGATAAGTTTCTTTATTGGCCACACAGGGCTGCACACAGATGGGACAAGTTACAAGGTAGAGCTTTTCTTTTGGGGGATGAAGAAAACAAAAAAAGGGGGTGGCGTAGGTTTTCGATCAAGAGGGATCGTAAAAGGGAAGAAAAGAACAAAAAATAAATAAATAAAATAAAAAGAATTTAAAAAAAGAGGAAAAGGAAAAGGAACAAGAGAAAAGAGAAATGAAAAAAGAAGAAAAAGGGGAAGAGGAAAAAAAGAACGATCAATAGGAATCGTGTATCACAGTGTTATGATATATGGTGTAAAGGGGAAAGCAAGTAAGGTTTATCCGTGGGAAGAAAAGCCTACGAAAAAGACCACCGTAACCTTGGTCAATATTGTTATATGTTACCACATTTGTTTGCAAGTGGGTAACCCTCTGTTTTCAATTTCTGGGTTCATAGGATTATGCTCAAGGTGGCTTCGTCATTCATACGTGCCATCCTTGCTACATTCACCCATCTTTTTTTAAAACATTCGCTAGACAAAACTTGCCTCTCTACTCTCACTTTCCTCTTCAAGTGGTACTTGAAGAAGGAAGTGATGAGAGATTGACAGAGACAGAGAGGAAAGTGTTTGTCTCCAATCCTTTCAGACGCGTCCACCAGATACATTCTTTCGCCATAGCACAAGGATTATGAAAATAGCTCTTCCTTCCCGTTTGAAGGAAGGAGGCGTGACAATATTGACGATAGACTCAGCTGATAAACCGACTCGTCCCACACGTGACAGCAGTTGTTCGACATAAGCCCACAGGTCGGAAATTGTTGGACACTGAACGAGATAGATAGATAGATAGATAGATAGATAGATAGATAGATAGATAGATAGATAGATAGATAGATAGATAGATAGATAGATAGATACCCTCATGAAGCAAGAGCAAAGTAGAACCCGATGCAATTGTGAGTTTTTATAATGTAGTGAGAGTGTGTACAATATTAACTTTTAAAAATGCAAGAAAAATCAAACGCTTAATACCAAAAACCAAGTAAACTACATACTAAGAAATATAAATAAGAGTCAAGGATATTGAAGGTAAGTTTGCATAAGCATAGTCTTCCCTTACAAGTACATGCATTGTGTTTCTAGACAGACTGGTTCAACCCTTTTGTTACCGTATTTATTTTGAGATGTTCTGTGTTTCTTTCAATTAATTTTAAATATAACAAATAATTTAGTAAAATAACTTAGTTATCATTGAGCTGGTGTTAGGAACATAAATTGTGACTAAGGTTCGGTGGAAGATTTTGATACAAAACTTATGGAAACAAGACATTTGTACTACAGAGCCAGAGGCGGTTTCAGCCAGGTTGGTATCGAAAGGGATAATAACATCATTACCTGTATATTTCGGGCAAGTATTTGCCAGGCAAATTTGATCGAAGACCGTGCGTTGAAACTAAAGCATGGAAGACATATTTTGGCCATTCAAAAACAGGCAAATCCTCGCTTTCAATGGCTGCTGTCCGTTACTGTGGCTTTGAATTGGTTGATCAGCCGCACTATTCGCCTGATTTGACCTCGTCTGACTAACATCTGTTCCCCTAACATGAAAAACGCTTGGCTGGGAACCAGTATCGCAGTGATGATGATTTCATATCTCCTGTTGATGATATTTTTTTGACCAACCAGATGAAAGCTTCTTCACCAATGTGATCCAAGCATCGCAACACCGATAGAAGAAGTGTGTGGACCGCAGGGGGAACTATGTTGAAAAATAAACCCCGTTTGATCACATCCCTTGGTCAGCTTATAAAGTTTTCAGTTAACCCTCGTATTTGATGTTAAAATTGTGTACCAACTGCGACTTAGTCACTAACACGATTCCACTACATCCGGTTTGTGGTAGATGTATAGTTTCCAAGTTTATAATTTTTTTTTCATTTATAAACGCAAGTGTGGCTGTGGTAAGGAGTTTGCTTCCCAAACACACTGTTCTGGGTTCAGTCCCACAACGTGACACCCTGGGCAAGGGTTTTCTACTATATCTTCGGACTGATCTCGTGAGTGGATTTGGTATAAGATTTGCTGGACGGAAAATGAAAGAAGCCGCTCGTGTATATACACATGTGTATGTGTGTGTGTGTGTGTGTACATGTGTGTGTGTACGTGTGTGTGTGTGTGTGTACGTGTGTGTGTGTGTATGTGTGTCTGTGCATTGATAATCAGTATTGGCGAGTTCTCGTCACGTAACTTGGCGGTTCGGCCAAAGAGACTGATAGAATGAGTACGAGACTTGAAAACAAAAATGTACTGGAGGCGATTCGCTTGACTAAAATGGCTCTAGGCGGTGCCCCAGCATGGCTGCTGTCCAATGACTGAAACGAGCACCAAAAGAAAAGGTATGTATTGTATATATGCGAGTCATTCTTGTTGGATGGTCATAGCTGGTCAGTTAACTTGGTATTTGGTTGTATTTCAAGATAGCAGTGTATAACTTGTGGGAGAATTAGCAGCTTTTTCTAGCAAGCTCAGCAACAAGGTAGAGGCATCTTTGATAATATAAGAATGAAGATGGTGTGAATCGAGTGAGTGTTGGCTGCTATTTCTAGAGCCACCAGGTGAAGGCTTTGTCTTTGGTTGTTCCTTGGTCCTTTCTCAAACTCCCACTGATTCATGTTTGGTTTTGTTTGTCTTTCATTATTCGTTTTTTTGTTTTTGTTTTTATAACCATCACCATCATCATCATCATCATCATCATCACCACCACCACCACCACCGCAGCCGCCACGATGACGACGACGACGACGACCACCACCACCACCACCACCACCACTACCACTACCACTACTACTACTACTACTACTACTACTACTACTACTACTACTACGCTTCTTTTGTGACAATTACCTCAAACTATTACTGCAAGTGTTTCCGATTGTTGTTGTTGCTATTATTGTTCTTGTACTTGTTCCTGTTCTTGTCTCTTCAACGTTCAACATCAACACCACGAAATCCAACAGCTCACCATACACACTCGCCGTATCTCCCCCCCCCCCACACACACACAACAAGAACTTCTTTTCTCATCATTATCATGTTTTTGTTTTGTTTTTTGGGGGGTTTTTTTGTATTTTTTTCTTTCTTATTCACTCTCTGCTTCACCAAAAAACTAATCTCAGACGAAGTAACGTTTATGATGAGTCACCTCAAGTGTGACACAATAGAACTAGATATTATTGTTTGTTTCGTTTTTTTTTTTTTTTTTTTCTATTTAGTAATTTTTTGTTTGTTTTTGGTATTTTCGTTTTCTCGTTTTGTTCTTTTTACTAATCTAATATCTTGTGTCACATGTAAATTATCTCCCTTCGTAACACATTATTTCTCATGGCTTCTTACCGAGTTCCCAATCTCTTTCAATATACATGTCTTTCTATCTTTCTTATTTCCTTTCTTTCTCTCTCTCTTTCTTTTTTCTTTCTTTCTTTTCCGATTTTCTCTATATTTCTGCGTTCATTGTTACCTGTCTTCATCATTTTCTACATCCCCATAATATAAACACAACACACCTTATAAGCATACACATATTATTACCGCCATACAATATGACATATACATATGTATGCGTGCGCGCACGCATACACAAACATTTACATATAAATATAATTTAATAACAGATTGGCTTAGGTCCACAAAATTTAAAGTTTCGTGAGGGTAAAACGTATCAACATCATGAAATGATGTCCAGAGACCGAATACAAACATACACATATAGTTACATACAAACATACGCACACACGCACGCACACATACACACACACACATATATATATATATATATATATATATACTACCCACAAGGGGCTAAACACAGAGGGGAAAACAAGGACAGACAAACCGACCCCAGTGCGTAACTGGTTCTTAATTTATCGACCCCGAAAGGATGAAAGGCAAAGTCGACCTCGGCGGAATTTGAACTCAGAACGCAGCAGCGGACGAAATACCTATTTCTTTAAAACCTACAAGGGGCCAAACACAGAGGGGACAAACAAGGACAGACAAACGGATTAAGTCGATTATATTGACCCCAGTGCGTAACTGGTACTTATTTAATCGACCCCGAAAGGATGAAAGGCAAAATCGACCTCGGCGGAATTTGAACTCAGACGGTCACGACGGACGAAATACCGCAAAGCATTTCGCCTGGCGTGCTAACGTTTCTGCCAGCTCGCCGCCTTCGACACATATATATATCTTATACATACATACATACATACATACATACATACATACATACATACATACATACATACATACATACATACATACATGTGTTAGTGGAGGCCGGTGGCTTATTGGCTACGATGTTGCACTCTTATAGTTGTAAGAATGTGGTTTCGATTTTTGAATCGGGTGACATGTGTTTTAGACCAAAACACTTCATTTCACGTTGCTCCAGTCCAATCAGCTGGTAAAAATGAGTAGTCCGGCATCTGACCGTCCAGCTGGGAAAATATATACAGAATCCGGGAAACCTGCAGAATCTGGGAAACTGGCCCTATGAACCTATGGCTCGGGACGTACTTTTGAACTTTTGATGTGTGTATGTGTGTATACATGTATGTGAGTGTGTGCGTGTGTGTGCGTACGTGTATATGTATATGTGTGTGGGTGTGCGCGCGCATGTGTAGGGTCTACCAAAAGTGATTTCTCCATAAATATATACCAGCTAAAAACAGCGGTGAGTTGAGCTCAGTTGAGTTTTTTATGTACACCTTATCACCCTTTCAGTATCCGTCGCTCGCATCTGAGCCTCCCCACAACCTATATTGAACTCCTTCAGATCCCAGTTCCTTGCCCCGGTTGGCTCAATGATTCCAGTGTAACTGGCCAACAGGCTTGATGGTCATACAACTAGTTTGACACACCACTTTGAGCTATTGAACCAAGCATGCCTGGGAAATTGAGCAGGATTACTGTTAAGCCGTGTCATTCTTAGAACAATGAAGATTCTCAACCTTTTTTAGTTAGTTAGTTAGTTAGTTAGTTAATTTGGTTCAAAAGCAAATAGCAAGGCCATGTAGGGGGACATGGAGTTAAGTACAGGGTGGTGTTCATGTAAAGAGTTCAGGCCACTGGAGTTCAAGGGAGGCTTTGAACAAAGCGGTCGTCGGCATCTTCACCATCTCGTCTGGCAGCTTGTTCCACGGATCCGCAACCCGGACGGAGAAAGCTCCTCTCCTTCGATTGAGATGAAATCGTCGCAGGTAGAGCTTTTCGGAATGACCCCGCAGCCGACGCTCTGGAGCAGGAGTGAAGAACATCTCTTTCGAGAGGTTACACTTTCCGCTTATGATGTTGTGGGCGAGAATGAGATCACCACGGCGGCGGCGTTTTTCAAGAGAATAAAGGTCGAGCGTCCTCAGCCTTTCTTCATAGGACAAATTTTTGAGACCAAGAACCATGCGGGTAGCCAGCTTCTGGACTCTTTCGAGATGCTGTATGTCTTTGAGGAGATAAGGAGAAGAGGCTTGAATCCCGTACTCCAATATGGGTCTCACCAGCGTGACATAGAGTGGTAGGAATATGGCTGCTGTGAGCATTCCGAATGACCGTATTCTTCTAAAATATATAAAACAATATACATGGAAAGATATTCATTACAAAATCGCAAAAATAGCTTTAAAAGCATATAAAAATGAAATTATAACAAAATATTAGGTTTATGAATTTGTTTTGCATGATCCCTGATGTGAAATCGTGTGGTGAAATATTGTTATATTTCGCGACAGTCTTTTTTTTTCTTGCAAAATAAACAAACGCGCTATATATTCTGTTTTTACTTGTTTATGTGGGATGGAAAGTCGCTGAAGAGGTCACAGGTATGTGACGAAGGATTTCCAGACAATGGACATAAAATAAGAACAGTAATAAAGAAGTGAGTGTGTGTGCGTCTTTATTTCGCAAGAAAAAATGACCATCCTGAAATATTACAAAAAAATAAAAACGTTTATATAGATACATATATATATGGATGTATGTATATGAACATATATGCATAAACATGTGTGTGTCAGATAGGAAAGCCTTCCTTTTCTGAAGATGGCTTATATGCCCCTTTATTAGACTATTTTCATTAGTAATTGCACAGTGATCGCCATAAGCTTTAAGCGTATATAAAATACCATATATATATATATATATATATATATATATATATATTATACTATATATATATATACACTAGCATTAAGACCCGTCGTTGCCGATCATAGTGCTAGTGCATGTATATATGTGTACATATTACATGTACATCTATATATATACATCTACACATAAAATACAAAATACAAAGTTATATCTTGATATCGCTAATGATAACAATGCTCAAAATATATAACAGACTGGAATTGTTAGCCAGTCTCTTGTAATTTCGATCAATTGTATCTTGTTCTCACTCTTGTATAGAAGTGTGGCTACAATCCAGCCTATCTCTACTTCGGGGTGGGGGGGGGGGACATTTAAAATTTTTTCCCGGGACGTCCTACGTCCCAGATATAAAGGTAAAAATAAAATATTTCCACTTTGCAAGTTCAAGTCGAGTACTCCCTTGCACGCTCCGTTGACTCGAACCTTGCTTCTATTGTGGCGAATTTACCGCCTCTGATTAGATACCTTTCATAGTCGCATCAAGACACTTTTCGAAGGTGCTTTCCTCCGTGTGTTCAAATCTTCTTTTTTCTCTACATTGTATACTTTATAGACAATAGTCTTTTCTTTAATTTAATTTTTTATTATCCATCTGGACTATTCCATTTCTGCACGCTAATTTTATTTTTAATTTATTCCCATTCATGCGAAACCACTTATTCAAGTTCAAATCATTGATGCAATTTTATACCAATTGTTATTTTTACTTTTGTCATGTTACTTTAGTTTGATTTTAATTATTACTTACTATATATAATTCAATTGTTATTGTTATTTTTATTGTTAAAGTGAAAGTATCTGACATAAAATAGAGAAATGTTTTTGTTTCACTTTTAACACGTAATACTGAAATAGTGGAGAAGATATGATATTGCTATGGGCTCGCTCTAGGCAAGAAGTTGAACATTTTTTTTTTGCCCATGTAACTACATGGACTCTAAGTAAGGCACGTGTAAAATTTGAATGGAATTGGTTGTGTAGTTCTGAAGTTTTAGGGAATCGTAGTGGAGAAGATATGATATTGCTGTAGGCTCGCCCTAGGCAAAAAGTTCAAAAAGTTCTCAAGTTTTAGGGAAACACACAGACAGACAGACACACACTGTCTCAGTTTTATATATATAAAGATATATATATATATACCCACAAACATACATACATGCATATGCATATGAAAGCAGAGTCTTATGACATGTTGAAAGTAGCAACCGCTTTACAAAAATATTTTTATTCCAAGTTTCTTGTTGCCGATCTTGAAACGATTATGAAAAATGGAGCACGAAATTTGGTACACACACACACACACACACGCACACACACATACATGCAGACAATAACATATCATATATCATATTGTTTGCACAGGCTTACAACCAACGACCGTTTGTGTTAAGTAGCTTTCTTACCAACCACATGGTTCCGGGTTCAGTACCAGAGCGTGGCACCTTGGGCAAGTGTCTTCTACTATAGCCGCGGGCCGACCAAAGCCCTGTGGAATGAAGCCTGTCGTATATATATATATGTTTGTGTGTGCGTGTGTGTGACTGAAACAAATGAAAGTATATATATATATATATATATATATATATACGTACAATATGTATGTATGTTTGTATGTATATATGTATGTATGCATGAATGTCTGTATGTATGCATGAACGTATGTATGTATGTATGTATGTATGTATGCATGTATGTATGCATGTATGTAAGTATATATCTATGGATTCGAATTAAACGGTTATATATATATATATATATATATATATATAGAGAGAGAGAGAGAGATAGATAGATAGACAGACAGATAGATAGATAGATAGATAGATAGATAGATAGATAGATAGATAGATAGATAGATAGATAGATAGATAGACAGACGGACAGAGAGAATGATAGATACACATATATCAAGAATGTATGCGCATATTTCTGTGTATGTATACAAAAACAAATATTTAAATACACATTTAAAAAATATATTTAAACATATCAACACATACTTATATCTCACTTAAAACTCCGTCTTTCCTCTAATTTCCAATCACAGTTTTGGCATCGTTATCCATACTTTTTTTCTCTCTCTCTCTTTGTCACAACCCCGTCTTTCCCCTGATTCTATCATCATATTTTTATTCCAAAATACATTGCCACTTCTCCATCTCTTTTCGCATCCGATCTTTCTCTCTCTCTCTCTCTCTCTCTCTCTCTCTCTCCCCCCCCCGCTTTTTATTTTCCTCATTCCGTTTCATCCTTCCCTTCTCCCTTTAACTCTCATTCTCTCTCTCTCTCTCTTATTTTCTCCCCCCACTCCTGCTTTTGATTTTTCAAATTCCTTTTCCTCTTTTCCTTCTCTCTTTAACTCTCATTCTCCCCTCTCTCTCTCTCTCTCTCCCTCTCTCTCTCTCTCTCTCGCTCAAATTCTCTTTTTCTTCCCCACTGCTTTTTATTTTTCAAATTCCTTTTCTTCTTTTCCTTCTCCCTTTAACTCTCCCTCCCTCCCTCTCTCTTATTTTCCTCTCTTACATTCTTTCTCTCCGTCAATCTCCGTCCATCATCGCTCCTGTGAGAATATCGTATTCGACTTCATTTCTTCATTTGAACCTCCTTATCGAATACCTCTATCCCCGAACTCAGAATCTCACACACACACACACACACACACGTACACACACATACACACACACACACACAAACATACACACTCACACGTATGCACACGCGTACACGCACACACGTACGCACACACATATACACATGTGTACACAAACGCATACATACACACATGTACATTCTCCACCCCCACCCCCATAAACAGGTATATACCTGAAACTCACAAGCACACAAGCTCACGCGAGCCCATACATACACACACACACACACACACACACACACATACATACATACATACATACATACATACATACATACATACATACGTACATACGTACGTACATACATAAATACTTGCCCCACCAACACACAAATATGAATCCGAAGTCCCCAACATCTACAAATACACACACACACACACACACACACACACACACACACACACACACACATTGAAGTAAATGAGCCCCCCCACACACACACACGCACACACAACCACTCCTTTCTTTTCTTTTCCGATCATCACCAAACTCTGTCGAATCTGTCCAACTAACCGCAGAGAGCAAAAGGAATTAGAATAAAGAAAACGAAGAACAATTTTCTGCCCGAACGCTCGTTCAATTTTCAAATTAAATCGCAAGGATGAATATTTCGTAGCTATTCTCGCTTTTGTTCGCTATTCTTGCTGTTCAATATCAACTCTTCTTCTCATCTTTTCCTCCTTGTCTTCTCTTATTTCAGCCTCTTACTCTTTCTCTCTCTCTATCTCTATCTCTCTCTTTCTTTTTATTGTTTTTTTATTTATTTATATATTTATATATTTGCATATTTACATTGCTTCTTCATTTCCTTCTATTCACCCTGCAGCCGTTTTCTCTCATGTTGTCGGCCATGAGAGGATAACACACACAAATGACGTCACCAGATGTATTGGTTGTACTACTGGTAACTTATATTGATTCCATCCAACTTGCAAATTCTCTGATACTGAGAGACGGGAAGAGGGGGGGGAAGGGTTGGGGACGGAGAGGAGAACGGGGTTGACAGACAAGCAGACAGACGGACAGGGATAGAGATAGTGTGGTAGCGGGAGAAAGTGAGGGAGACAGGATAGAAGAGAGAGACGTAGAACGGAAGATGGGAACAGAGAGAGCAAGAGAGAGGGAGCAAGAGAGAGAGCAAGAGAGAGAGAGAGCAAGAGAGAGAGAGCAAGAGAGAGGGAGAGCAAGAGAGAGAGTAAGAGAGAGAGAGAGAGCAAGAGAGAGAGAGAGCAAGAGATGAGAGAGCAAGAGAGAGTAAGAGAGAGAGAGCAAGAGAGAGAGTAAGAGAGAGAGAGCAAGAGAGAGAGAGAGCAAGAGAGTGAGAGAGCAAGAGAGAGAGCAAGTGAGAGGGAGAGAGCAAGAGGGGAAGAGACAGAAGGGAAGGAGAGAGAAATACAGAGAGAGGGAATGTGCGCGCGTGTGTGTGTGTGTGTCTATATTTTGCATGTCGCTGTCGACATGGCCAGCGGAGGTGGCAAAGATGATAAATATACAAACTAAGATGTCTATCTGACAGTTCTCAGTTACTCAGTTCAAAAATGCCGCCAGAGGTTGATAGTTAAGATTTATTTGATCAAAGATAGTCACACTAGGCCGAGTTCATAGGGTGTCTTGTATCTGGTCGACGAACCGCTGGTTCGTGTTCTGAAACCGGTCTTGTGCAGTATTTCACAGAGAAAACACTTGGCTTTAAATTCAGTCAATTTAGTTGTAAACAGATTGTTGTTGTTGCTTAACCTCAGATTAGCCCTGTTTAGATCCATGAATAAAACCTTTCCAGCCGCCACCATTATTATTCTGCGAGCTGGCAGAATCGTTAGCACGCCGGGCGAAATGCGTAGCCGTATTTCGTCTGCCGCTACGTTCTGAGTTCAAATTCCGCCGAGGTCGACTTTGCCTTTCATCCTTTCGGGGTCGATTAAATAAGTACCAGTTACGCACTGGGGTTGATATAATCGACTTAATCCGTTTGTCTGTCCTTGTTTGTCCCCTCTATGTTAACCCCTTGTGGGCAATAAAGAAATAAGAAACGTTAGCATGCCGGGCGAAATGCTCAGCTGTATTTCGTCTGCCGTTACGTTCTGCGTTCAAATTCCGCCGAGGTCAACTTTGCCTTTCATCCTTTCGGGGTTATGTACTGGTGTCGATCTAACCGACTGGCCACATCCTCCAAAATTTCGGGCCTTGTGCCTAGAGTAGAAAAAATAATATTATTATTATTATTATTATTATTATTATTATTATTATTATTATTATTATTATTGAGTGAGAGAGCGGCGTATGCCATCAAACAGACACTGGGGTAAAATATACGAAGCCCAGTATATCCATCATGATTACTCGTCTGATAAGGGTGCGCCAGGCAAATGAATCAGAAAGATATGTGCACGACATGGTGATCTCATATCAAGATAAACAGTGTATAACCTTGCATGTAAAGCCCAATTGGAATTTTCTTCAGGCCAAGTAGCCCATCCGCTCAAAAGGTCACTGAATAAATGTTGTTTAAGTGTGTTGAACGAAGCACCAATGAATTATTCAAACCCAACAACTTCTGCTTGTGATCAAAGATGCACATATCATCAGCCACCAAGGGACATGCCCAACTGGTTATGGCCAAACACCTGACAAGCAAATCTTTATTTATTGAAGCCCATATACATGACAACACTTCGAATCAGTTAAGATCAGAAGCCATCGGAGTTCTAGGCACTGGTCTTAATCCTGGCAGGATTTATGCGTGTGGAAGGTTACTAGATGTAACCTTAGGTATCCACAAGTTTTCAGCTGTCTTTCAGGTACTTATAACCCTCCTGATAATCCTTGCTGTTCCTAAGAGACAAACTTTCTGTAGGAACTCTACCGGACATTCTATTCCAATCTCCTTTAACCATTTGTCTATATCTTTGCTTACTGTTCCCAACGCATCAATTATCACAGGCACAACCTTTACTGTTCTCATGCTCCAAATTCTTCCTATTTCAAATTTTAAGAGATTGTATTTTTGTTGTTGTTGTTTTTCGTCCTTTCTTTGCCATCCTGGAATCAAACGGGCTTGATGGGTCGATAACAAGCAACTTCGCTTTTCCTTATCTATAGTTATTATGTCCGGTCTATTATTTCCGTTTGAACAGAAAGGTCTCTCAAAATCTTACATTTCTCCGACTCCAGTACTCTTTTGACTCGATGATTGTAGCATGTGTTTCCAGCTTCAAATGCCCATTTTTGGCACAGTTTCCAGTGTAAAACTTTTACAACCTGGTCGTGCCTCTATTTCTTATATTCTTTCTGTGGCATCTTGGGACGTTCTTCCACAATTTATGCCACTGTCTCGTTCCAACTTCCACAGGTTCTACATTTTTCTCACACATTCTCTCCATATATATTTTTTCTCAAGTTGTTTGTTTTTATCGCTTGATCTTAGGCTGCTACAAAATAGGCTCTCTGTTTCTTTTGTCAATTGCCCCTTTTTCAACCAAGCCCAGCATTTTGTTCCACATATTTCTTCAGTGTCTCTCCAGAATATTGGCCATGCAGGGGTTTCTCTTCAATCTGTCTGACATGCTTATTATTATTATTATTATTATTATTATTATTATTGAGTGAGAGAGCAGTTCATGCCATCAAAGTGACACTGGGGTACAAATATACGAAGCCCAATATACCCATCATGACTACCCGTCTGATAAGGGTACACCAGGCACATGCATCACAACCATATGTGCGCGACATGGTGATCTCATATCAAGATAAACAGCGCATGACCTTGCAGGTGGGGCCCAGTTAGAATTTTCTTCAGGTTGAGTAGCCCATCCCACTCAAAAGGTCCCTGAATAAGGGTTGTTTAAGGATGTTGAAAGAACCACCCATGTTTCCAGAGGTGAACTATTCAAACCCCAAAGAATCCCTCTCAACACATGGCTATGATGCTCCCCCACTACTTCTGCTCGTGATCAGAGATGCACATATCGTCAGCCACTAAAGGACATGCTCAACTGGTTAAGGTCAAACAACTGCCAAGCAAATCTGTGGTATTGAGCAGAATATTTGCTGTAGCCCATCTTTTATACCAAGACAAAACAATGTACATGATAACACTTCCAATCAGTTAAGATCAGAAGCCATGAGAGCCACTGCCTGGTACTGCATCAGGGCAATATTATTATTATCATTATTATTATTATTATTATTATTATTATTATTATTGTTGTTGTTGTTGTTGTTGTTGTGTTGTTTTTAGGTATAATGTATCTATGACTTCATTACCTAGTATTATCGGACCTCCTCGGCGGCTGTCACAGGTTTGGAAATTTTAAAATTACATGAAAATTTTCAAGTTTGGTATATTGAGGTAATTTTTCACGCTGAATCTGAATTGATAATTCATCCAGACCCAGAAAAAAAAAATGTTACGAAAGTTCAAAGTGTGATAATTTTTAGCCAATCAAAAAACAAGACTCGAAAGCCAGCATTTTCTGCTCGATATCTGTCTGTCACAAAATGATTCTCGTTAAAACTTGCAGTGGTGGTTGTGGTGGTGGAAATTCCACAAAGGTGCATGTACAGCGCCCTTGTTATTATGAAAATGAGGCAGACTACAGCTTTACTTGTTACTATGGAAACAGACACTGATGTGAGATTTATGGCCATGTGTATAATGGTGGCTTCCGATTGGCTAAAATTACCCAAAATTTGCAAACTTTATAAGCTATTGACTTTTTATTTACTAATTTATGGCAAGAATTAATTTCATCTTCATAATTAGCATAACAAACAAAATCGGTATAACCCAATTTGAAAATAATTAGAACAAAATTAAGGAAAAAAAAATATATGACAGCAACCGAAAAGATTCATGTCCCCAATTATATTCATAATAAGGCTGTGATATGAGGGAGATTTGGCTATCATTTTTAGCAGAATGAACAAAAGAAGTATGTTAGCGATTCCCAACTGTATCGTTATAAAGAGCTTCTTTTCTTTAAATGAATTTTCTTATGAACCCTAGTTTTTGAAATCTCTCTCTCTCTCTCTCTCTCTTCTCTCTCTCTCTCTCTCCCCTCTCTCCCTCTTTCTCCCCAATAAGCCGATTTTATTAACAATTCGTAATTTTGTCTCACATTTGAAAGATATATGAAACCGTGCGAGACTTTAGCATTCATGTCTCGGCATATAATTTACTATCTGTCCCAAACAGATGTACACCTTCACCTCCTCAATTTCATCTCTTCTCACCACCACCCTGAATATATATACAAGTCAATATCTAAGGAAGAGCATAATGCAAGGATAGGGACTTCAGATTTTAGGACGAGTTCTTACACTAAAGGTAACTGATAGTACAAGCTGGTTGATGCTGCTTAGCATCAGACCTGCCCTGATCAAGCAGATCTTGTGATCAAAGATATTCAGCCGTGACCATCCCTTCTAGGTTTCAGGTGTCAAGCACAATGAACTATAACATCAAATGTATCCTTCAGGCTATGGGGCGAAATTAGTTCGAAATTTTGCTGCTATTTCTAGCAGGTCGAGCGAACACATAAAGGATCTCTCACTGACTCGAAAGTTGTGGTGTAAAACTAGGTGGAGTTTTTGGAGCTCAACTTTTACAGGAAACAAGAATGATTTATAATTTCTTGTCTTGATAGAAAAGCATATTTGTACGAACGAAAGATTTACAATCAGTATCACACAAACGTACACTTAAAGTCTTTTGATCGGGTTTTTTAATGTTCACTATTTTTGTAAATCTCCACCTGTCTCGTGGTAGCATTACAAAGCAAGATATAAAGAAAATAACAGATGACGACTGGTCTACAATATAATACAAATAGAACACAATGAATTTCTTTATTTCTTTATTACCCATTAGGGGCTAAACGTAGAGGGGACAAACAAGGACAGACATAGGTATTAAGTCGATTACATCGACTCCAGTGCGTAACTGGTACTTAATTTATCGACCCCGAAAGGATGAAAGGTAAAGTCGACCTCGGCGGAATTTGAACTCACAACGTAACGGCAGACGAAATACTGCTAAGCATTTCGCCCGGCGTGCTAACGTTCTGCCAGCTCGCCGCCTTTATGAATATATCTGTCTGTATGTATGTATTTATGTGTGTATGTATGTATTATTTTGGTCTCAAGTCAAACGTTTGCTACACTGAGTGCCGCTTTGTGAGCGCTACTGGTAACATGTAATCCAGTACAACTTGCTGCATGGTCGACTAAATTGGCAACTTCATTAAGCTTGCTTAGCAAAGAGGGTGATTGGTCATCCTGCAGAATGGAAATGAAAAATTTGTCAAAGGATGGATGAACTCATTAAACGTCATCGGTCATCTAATACTGTGTACACAAACTTGGACCTGTTATTTCTTATGAACAGCCGTAGCTTTTGCAGCAATCATCAACAAACTGGTGACTTTGGTGCAGAAAACACACTGACTGCACAGAGGATTGGTACATTTTCAAAAATGGCCAGGCGCCACAGGTTCACTTAGCAGAGAACAATGGGAATGAGAACATTGGTATGGTGTACCCACCTTACTGGGAGTGAGTGATCCCTGTCCTTGTAGGATATTAGTCTAGCAGAAGGAAAATTCTTATGTAAAACCTACGACTCGATGACAACTAATGATGTTGACTATTTCTTTTTGGCGAATCTGTCATCGTTGTTCAGACAGTGGAATTTGTTGTGTGCAAGGCCTCTCCGTGCACATACATTGCTTGACATACACGCATGTATGTGTGTCTGTGTATTGTTTAAAAAAAAAATTTTTTTAATTAAATGGGGTTGGGGTGGAGTGTCATGATTTTTACGTAAATATGTTGATGAAAAAAACTGCAAAATGAACTTTCAGGCTAATAAAATTCCTGACGGGTTGAACTTTTCAATAGATTAGGGTTTTCAAAGGACATTTACCGTAAAGGTGGAAACTGCTTGGTGTGATGGATTACATGTAGAGTAATAGATTGTATTTCTCTTGTTGGAAAGGTTTCTAGAATCAAAATAGATAATAGTTTGCAAAAATATTTACAATAAGAGTAGCTTACTTTAATCGTATTTCTATTAAAAGTCTTATATCTACACCAGCAAATCCCAACAACATCATTACCAACAACACTAGATTCAGCAATTGTTGGCACAGGGTATTCGATATACTTTACTGGTAATTTGCCAATGTTTTGAAAAATCTTGGATGTATATCAATCCAGTTGTAATAGCTACAAACTGGATGACACAGCTCTTAATTGTTGAAATGCTTCTCTCTTAGCAGCTAAGTTGAATGTAATTCCTTAATCTTTACACAATATTATAGTTATCTGGTATTGTGATGTCGACTATCAGTAAACTATTGTCAATTTAGTTATGGAGAATGCTATCGAATCATCTGTCTATCTTGTATTGTACAACATGTAGCAGAAGGATACCCACGTGCTTCAAAGAGGTAGTGTTCCTATTCTCGTTTCTTTTATTTTGCTTCTTACTCTATTGTGATAAATAGTTCGCCCGAAATGTTTGTCTATCTCTTTTCCTTTTTCTGCGTACTATTCACTGTGCGCAACTTTTCTTATTATTTTGTGTGCGTGCATGCACGCGCGCATGTTCACATTTTCCCCATCACTTTTGTGCACCTGTGGTAAATTTTTACGTTGTTCCTCTGTCCATCTCTTATTTCCCTCGTTCCATTTCTTCTATTTCACATGTCTGCTATTGTACTTTTCTATTTTCACATATTTATTTTCTAAGACAGGTAAAGGTTCACACAAATTCCACTAAGTCTTTCTTTGCAAGAGTTGAAATTAGGTGATTGGACACACACACACACACACCACACACACACACACACACACACACACACACACACACATACACACACACACACATACAGGGTTGGCCAAAAGTCAGCTGACAGTAAATCAAAACCATTTAATTCCAATATTTATTTACGCTTAACAACTGAATGAATTTAATAAAAGCACCTAAACATGAAGCATCATGTAAATATAAATATTAAAATTATGATTTAGGGTATCTAAGAGATACCACCACGCTGGCAATAGCAGCCAAAACTTGACTCTAAAAACCACATTTAATGTGGTTTTGGCTGCTATTTTAATAATGATTTATTACCTTTGAAGGTTTTTATTCCCATGCTGGCCACCTGATAAGATCGATATCTAAATAACAATCTTATCTTTATCTATAAAAATTATATATATATATATATATATATATGTATATGCATATATGGGTACAGGACGTAACCAACTGTGTAAACAACATGAAGTACGAAAACAAACGAGTTAAATATGCAAGCAACGAGAGGAAAACATGGAAAACAGGAAGGTAACACAAAGAACGACCTTTCATCAGTTGTCGGCTGTCAATCTACTCCTCATTTCGAGCATTGAACGATAATATGAGTCTTCGAAGACAGTTACTCCTATAAATTCCGAAATAAAATTTTGGATTTATGGAAACTCAAAGTAGGGTACAAAAACAGGACAGTGGAAACATACATGGAAACCGAACGAAAACAAACATGAAAGGCCGTTAGACCAGACCGAGAGGAAAATAGTGAAGGTTGGGAGAAATATTTTCTTCGAAAAGAGAAAAGATAAGAAGAGAGTGATAGAAGACGTCCTGTCCTTAGAACGTCGTCCAGGAAAAGAAAGACAATCAGAAAGATGGACGATAGTCACACGTGAGCAACGAGAGAAGGAAAAAGAGAAAGAGGGGAGAGAGATAGAGAGACAGATAGAAAATGGTAGAGGGGAAAAAAGGGAATTAGAGAAGGATGGGGGAGAAAATATAGAGTCGCATGAAAAAGGTTGAGATAAACTTACTTGGAAATGGATGCGTGGCGTTCGATTAAATAATAATATAAATGATATATATATACTAGCAGTATCGCCCGGTGTTGCTCGGGTTTGTAAGGGAAATAACTATATAAGCATTTTTAGGAAGTTATAGCCAAAAAATAGCAAAAAATGCATTAAAAATGGAAAAGAAATTATGGTAAAAAAGATATATATATATATATACATCCATCCATACATCCATACATACATACATACATATATATAGGGTAAATGTTTTTTTTAATTTTCTCCTGGTTTACAGAATTAATGTTATTTTGCGGTTGAAGCTTTTTGGCTGTTATTTCTAGTGGGTGAATGGCCTATTATGGCCGTTCCTTGATTGTGATATTGAACTTAAAAATGGTTTATGACTATTT
>NC_043002.1:76585438-76587938 GCF_006345805.1 Octopus sinensis
TGGGTCCTCCCAAATCTTATATGTATCCTAAAGCGTCATATAGACCCTCAGAGGCGATATGAACCCCTGTTGAGAACCACTGCTCTCTAAACCCTTTGAAAGAGTACCCCTGCATGGTCGCTATCTAATGAATGAAATTAAAGATAACTATTGCTAAAATAAGCACAAGGCCTGGAATATGAGGGACGGGTTGTTAGTCAATACCATCAATGAAAGCACTAGACTGGCACATATTTTATCGAAGCTGAAAGAATGAAGGGCAAAGCTGACCTCGGCAGGATTTGATCTCAGAATTTAGAAAGCTGGAACAAGTTGTGTGTTAGGCAATTCTAGTGGTTAGTGCACTCGGTACAACATCCAAACTGCTATCTTGAAGGCTGAAGAATGTTGGAATTGAATCACGTATTGTCGATTTACAGAAAGGTGCCATCATGTATTCTACAAGAATTCTAAGAAAGTTTCTTGAGATTTGAGGAAACTTGTTCTGAATAAATCTCAGGGTAAAACACCTGCTAACTAAATTAGCATGAAATAGCTTTTAAATAATAATGATAATAATTCTTTTTACTATAGCTACAAGGCCTGAAATTTGGGGTGGGGGGAGTTGGTAGAGGGGAAATATTCGATTGTATCGACCCCATTTCAATTGGTGCTTATTTTATCGACCCCGAAAGGATGAAGGGTAAAGTCGACATCAGTAGAATTTGACAAGCGGTGTTGGTGTGTTTACGTCCTCGTAAGTTAGCGGGTGTGATATCCCTGCACCATGGCAATTATAGTTTTCCTTTTTCACGATACATTGCTAAACAGCTACATAGTTTCATTATATATATATATATTATATATATATATATATATATATATATATATATAATTATATATATATATATATATATAAGCGATTCGCTAAATTATTCATAGATTTCTATGGAATAGACGTATCCACCACTGGCGATCTTCCTCGGAAACTGGCCGGCCCTGCTGATGAGTACTTTGTTCTTAAAGCAGAAAGCGCCGACGGTCTAGAGATATCACGATTGTCACTTTCGGTCGTTTACGGTCACTGTCAGTATGTATGTATACAATTCTGTGCGTTGACTGCAGCATCAGAGCACTTTAGCTCTTATTTCTAGCATTATCGGCGCTCTAACACCGTGTCATGATTAATGACATTTATAGTTTTCCTTTTTAGTGATACATTACTAAACAGCTGCCTTCTTTAATTATTATCTTTATATATATATAACTGAGAATGTGTGTCTGTCTATCTGTCTGTGTGTTTCCCTAAAACTTGAGAACTACACAACCAATTTCATTTAAATTTTACACATGCCTTACTTAGAGTCCATGTAGTTTCAGGGGCAAAAAAAAGTTCAACTTCTTGCCTAGAGCGAGCCCATAGCAATATCATATCTTCTCCACTATTTCAGTATTACGTGTTAAAAGTGAAACAAAAATATTTCTCTATTTTATATATATATACGACGGGCTTCTTTTAGTTTCCGTCTTACCAAATCCACTTACAAGGCTTTGATCGGCTCGAGGCTATAGTAGAAGACACTTGCCCAAGGTGCCACGCAGTGGGAATGAACCTGGGACCATGTGGTTGGTAAGCAAGCTACCTACCACACAGCCATTCCTGCGCCTATATATAAGCAAACCAAGAATAAAAACAAAAACAGGAAATACAACAAAAGTTCAAAGAACGGACACAGTGAATGTATCAGATTGAAGCTCAGAGAAAGCTTAAGATGGAAAAAAAGAGGAAGATGTGAAATTCCGAGTATGGCTCTTCGCCAGAAAGAAGAAAGAGAGAAAAGTCCAGAGAGAAGGAAAAGAACAGTCCGAAAAAAAGCACGTGAGTCATTATGTGGCTGAAAAATAACTGACCGGAAGTGATGAGAGATAGATAAAGTAATTTTTGAAAGCAGGGGAGGCCAAAAATGGCCTGTGGTGTGTGTGGTAATATCCGTGTGCGTGTGTGTTTGAGCTTGTGTGAGTCATGTGCGTATGGGAGTAGCAGGTTAGTTGCAGTAGATTTAGTAGCCGAGGGGTGAGATGAAGTGTGGTGTGTGTGTGAATGTGTTGGTGTTGCCATGTGTGTACGTACGTGTTTGAGTATACGTATGAGTGTGTGCATGTATGCTTGCATATGTGTGTGTGTGTCGGTGTTGGTGTGGGTAAAGAGTTTTTGTACATGCTAGGATATGGAAACGTGTTTGTGCGTGTGCGAGCGTGGTAGATATGTATGTAGAATGTGGGGTATGCAAGTTATATATATGGGTGTGTGAAAGTGTGTGGAAGATAATCAAAAAATTTTAATTAAAAAAAATTCAGAATTTAGAAAATTAAAAAGTATAAATATTAAAATAAAGTTTAAAAAAATTAAATAAAATTAATTAAAAATTCATTTGATAAATGAAATTGAGTTTAAATTTAATTTTTAAAAATTAAAATTAAATTAAAAAATTAATTAAAATTTAAAAAAACAGCAAATTAA
>NC_043002.1:76602938-76607938 GCF_006345805.1 Octopus sinensis
TGCGTGTATGTATGTGTGTCTGTGTTAGTCCCCCTAGCATTGCCTGACAATCGATGCTGGTGTTTTTATGTCCCCGTCACTTAGCGGTTTGGCAAAAGAGACCGATAGAATAAGTACTGGGCTTACAAAGAATAAGTCCCGAGGTCGAGTTGCTCGATTAAAGGCGGTGCTCCAGCATGGCCGCAGTCAAATGACTGAAACAAGTAAAAAGAGTAAGAGTAAAGAAGTGCAGGCATGGCTGCGTGGTAAGAAGCTTGCTTCCCACCAACATGGTTCCGGATTCAGTTCCACTGCGTGGTAACTTGGGCAAGTGTCTTCTACTATGGCCTCGGGCCGACCAAAGCTTCGTGAGTTGATATGGTAGACGGAAACTGAAAGAAACCACATGTGTGTGTATATATATGTGTATGTGTGTGTGTGTCTTTGTGTTTGTTCCCCAACCATCGCTGGAACACCGATGTTGGCGTGTTTCCATTCCCGTAAATTAGCGGTTCGGCAAGAGAAACCGATAGAATAAATACTAGGCTTACAAAGAATAGGTCCTGGGTTCAATTTCTGTGAGTAAAAACCCTTTAATGCAAGAAAAATGGAGAATGCTTACAGAAAAGAACCAATATATACTTCCGCTTTTTGCATCTACATTCTCCTACTTTTACTCTTGATTGCTCTTGTATCAACGTCCTGAGTAGCAAATTCCATAGACCACTTGCTCAGAGCTCAAAGATTGCTTAGAGATACAAGACGTGTTATAAAAACCTGCCTAGACCCGGGTCTCCGAGCAAGAAACTATTACTAGCTCGTATCTTTGTTCTATGTACTTTATGTGTGTGTGTGTGTGTGTGTGTGTGTGTGAGTGTGTGTTTGTGTGCGTGCGTGTGTGTGTGTGTGTATACACGCTACATATAACGGACTTATAAGAGGGTGATCAGCCGATGCATCAATCCGGAGCACGGTGATCAGCCGATGTATCAATCCGAAGCCCAGGGATCCAAAGATGGCCTGGAGATCCGAGAAGGAATCTGCTGAGTTTAGACACCTTTGTCCAAGGGCTACTCGAATGCAACCTCTTTCTGCATAATATAATTTCTCACGGCAATTATATACATATATATATACATATATATACATACATATATATATATATATATATATATAATGTGAAATAGAAAGATGAATAATCTTGTAGTAGATTAATCAACAGTTTAACCGATACCTTAGTAGCAAAAATCACAGCAGTAAACAGCACGGTTGGAGGTACAACCATCTGGCGTTGCAACCGTGCGTTGTGCGGATAATGAAATTAAAACATTATTGGTGAATTGAAGAAATGGAGCTGAACGCAGATTGAACAGAAATCGTTTTATTTCATTCTACACGTGTTTCGAAAGGCACAAATTACCAAAATCCGATGAATAATGGGACCATATATATATATATATATATATATAATATATATATATATATATATATATATATATATTGGTTAAAGGGTAAGATAACATATATATATATATATATGTATGTTATAGACATATGTATGTATATATATACACACATACACATACACTCATTCAAATGAGCACTGCTGTCAACAGACAATAGATAGATATATCATCATACCATTCACACACGTGTTCCACATAGACATACCCACGCATGTCTCAATACGATAAATGCAATTTTAATGATGTATATTTCTATACAGACATAATAAAGAGATAAAAATGGACGCGTGAATGCAGACACACACACACACACATATACACACACGCATTTTATTTACATATGTAAATTAATGCGAACGCGCGTGCACACATTCGCACAGTTTAAATACATAACGACTGATTTATAAGCTACGCACGTGCACGTGCGCGCACACACTTTCACACAAACCATTTAAAGACATTGGAAGCAACGTGTCTGTAAACATGCAGGAACAGACCCTCGCACAGAATTCTTCCTATTGCATATGTGTACGTGCCTCTCTCTCTCTCTCTCCCTCCTTCTCTCTCTCTCTCTCTACCTCTTTCTGTGTGTATGTACGTGCATGCGTGTATTTATGCACATTTTCTAATCTCGTTCGTCAAACATGTAACGAAACTTAAACAAGTCTTCTTTACTATTTCTACCCGAACCAAGACTATCGAGTTTTCGAACATAAATCGTGTTTAAATTACAGCTTCCTTGCTGGACATCCTGTATATAAATTGACTGGTTTACGTTAGTGTTTAAAATATATAGCAAATCTCCCTAGGTATCAAATTGTATAGATCAAATAGCCCAAAGGTACAGTTTTTCCTTACTTTCTCCACCTCTGTGTTCATTAATAAGCAATAAAATTTCTCTAATTCTACTCACCTAACTCTACTGTTATTGTTTAACCTCAGGTTGGTTCAGACTGAGTAGATCTATGATCAAGGATACTCTATGCTTGACATTCAATGTATCATTGTATATTGAGATATGGTTGCAATTGCTTCTATGAATCCGTCACGTCATTTTTCTACGCTTAAAGCACGCGATATCCTTATTTTATTCCATTAATGCAAGATGTGTGTTCTATGACACACCAGCCACGCCCACTTTTGTTCCTTTACAACCACCTACACATCCACCTGCACATGGTCCTTTGACCACACCATCACCTACACCTCCACCTTCGTCGCCACTACCTAACACGAACAAACCCTATGTCACCAGGACAGGCCGCACTGTGCATTGGCCCAAATAACTCACCCGAACTATTTACATCTAATCTTTTTTTTTCTTTTTTCTTCCTATGGCAGACAATTGTTTTCTCGTGTGCTAAGCAATACCAAAGCCTTGCCATTGAACTTTGTAATAATAATATTTTGTGCATGCTCCTTTTATATTGCTTGTGATTATTTTTCTCAATTTCACATTTTGTATTATATTTTGTTGCACATCTTGTTGTTTGTGATCAGTGTCCATCTTTGCTTTCTTGTGCCTGCTCCAGTCACTCTAATTTTGCACTAGCGTTCTCAGGGGGGAAAGCCCCTGTAGCGTGACACTAGAAACCAGAGCCATTTTGTGCGAGATCTCGCCGGCAGCCATTACCATGTCTGAGACAAGAGCGAGATCTCGCCTACAACCATGTTTGCCATGCGCGAGACCACAGCGAGGCTCTCGTGGGCAACATCTATTTAAGGAGGTGTATTAAGATGATTCTCTCTCTCTTGCGTTCGCGCTCACGCTGAGCAACACTGCAAACTGGCAGCTCACAGCAGATTCTTGTCCTGCTCTAACTTCACCCATTATCTCCAGAGGTAATATACCTCACGTGAACAGAGCTATAACGAACTACGCGCTGCCGTACAGATAGTCGCCGGGAGCGAACCCCATGAATGAGAACTAAATAAACAACCATTGAATTGCATCCGCTTGTAAGCTTCTTCTTTCGAGTTCCAGATCCTAAGACTACAGAAAATAATTGTAAAGGGAGAAGGAAATACTCCGCAGATATAATGAATCTTCGAGACCCACTATACACTCTAAGATATCGCTACAGCCCTGGTGAAAAATCACAGCACTTTATTAATATTGTCTGACGTACCTTTTCTTTTCTTTTTGTTTTTAGACCATAAGGATTAGTTTGGTGGCTTCTGTTTTTTGAAGGCCGAGTAGTTAACAACAATGTAACTCTAATGTAGTTTCAACACTAATTAAAATGATCATCACATCTTGTATGTGTGCCTACAACACATATATGAAATGTGACGGTTTATATATATTTCTTTATTGCCCACAAGGGGCTAAACATAGAGGGGACAAACAAGGGCAGACAAAGGGATTAAGTCGATTACATCGACCCCCAGTGCGTAACTGGTACTTTATTTATCGACCCCTAAAGGATGAAAGGCAAAGTCGACCTCGGCGGAATTTGAACTCAGAACGTAACGACAGACAAAATACCGTTTCTGCCAGCTCGCCGGTTTATATAGACGAATACGCACACACATACACGCATACATACACAGTGGCTGGCCCCTCGTTATCGAGTATGGCCATTGCACGAGGCTTAACTGTTATCGGTGCTGTGATCGAACGTGACTTTTTGGCTCAGCTAAAGATCTACAACGTCTTGCACAGAATTGGCAGCTAAAACCTTTACCGGCAATAGCCAGCTGTAGTTGTAACTGGGCTTCATGTACCTTTGCATGTCGTTTAAGTCCTCCTGCCGAATTACACTCCCTTCTACATACCTGACAGATATGATTAGTATGGTGTGTAGCACCACCACCAGTGGCCTGATTGTCAATCATCTATCTCGCTTTATGACTACGAAGATGACTCTTGAGTCTAGCTTTACTGAGGCAGGGTCTTGCACAGACACTGCATGTCAGCATTATAGGAAGAGCCTTACCATCTGAAAGTGCAACAGCGATGCCCTTCCTGACATCCCTCCTTACTTTCTCATGCGCAACTCGAGATTTCTTAAAAGTAGCTGCCCCCTCGTGCACAATCCTTCTCCACCTGCTACGGTCAATAGCTACATACATACATACATACATACATACATACATACATACATCATACACATACACTCACGTATACGCACATATATACAAAAGGTGTCTCAAATATTTTGAGCCGGGCCTTGAAATAAGAATCAAATAAAAATGTATTGCTTCTGCTGTTATGCATAGCCGGGATCAAAAACTTTCAGAACGCTCTTGATGTGTGTTGTGTGTGTGTGTGTGTGTGTGTGTTGTGTGTGTGTGTGTGTGTGTGTGTGTATGTGTGTGTGTGCGTAGATACTTAGCTAATGACTTGCTTATCCAATACTTACTTTTGTAAAGCACGGAAGTAGATGTTCGTGCTGACTGAAGCTTTGGTCGCGTTCGGCTTAAAAATCGGTTTCTTACTGATCACAGGTTAGATAAGATCCCATTAGATGTTCCTGATCACGTGAGGAAAATTTCTCGTCTGTTGCTTCATTCACTGCAAATATACGCATAAGTGTGTTTGTGTCGGCGTTC